>NW_027617067.1:135000-152176 GCF_964187855.1 Myxine glutinosa | reverse complement strand
TATGTGTGTATATAGATATATATGTGTGTGTATATATATATATATATGTGTGTTTATATATATATTGTTGCGGATATGGGATTTGGCCTCCATCCATATCCGCTTGTAAATATTCCCCTATTTCCCCAATACTCCCCAACTATCCCCAATCCCCCATTCCCTAGTCCCATTGTCTGTAAACAACACTCTGTAGCCCCGACCTTCCCCTTTTTCCCCCATTAAATGTCGTGCCCAGGTTCACGGCATCTCACGTAGACAACTATAGGACATCTTGCTAGTTATTCTTAGTCTATGTCAGTTAAGGACTCGTTTCCATTAATTCTGACTCTTGGTTGCACCAGAATGTGATTGTATGGCACCAGTAGTAAGTTTAGGACCTCCCAATACCTCCCCGCATCTCTTCCTCATGAAACAACAACACCAACAACAACAACAGCGGCACGGGGAGTGCGCGTCCTCACTCCGGCTTGGTTAGCCGCCATTGACCATGTGCTCCGACGGGGTTACCACTCAGGGGCTGACTGTCAGCTCCTCGTCAAGGGCGGAGCCCGGTAACCCCCCGCACCCAATAAGAAGCGGCGGACCGATTCCATCTGGGGCGGAGCTAGCGAGCCGAGGGCGTGTCACTCCCCGCTGGATATGCGCAGGAAGACGGAGGTGACGTCAGATGCGCCTGAGCTACGAAGAAGAAAAGACGCCACCTCCTAGCGCTGAGAGATACCTCCCGCATCTCTGGACCGGACCGAGTTGATTCTGCCCCTGAGCCAAGGTGCACCTTGAGCCATCGACTACCTGCCCCTCCTTGCCATCAATCCCTGTGTGAGTCAGTCTTGTCCCGTTTGTCTGTGGTCTGTCGGGGCTAAGATAAGACCGTGTATAAGTGCCCACCTTTCTGTGCTGTACCTCTTGTCCCGTGTAATCTAAACGTTCTGCATACCCCATATTATATCCTCCTCCGGAGGTCTTGAGAACTGTACCCCTGGTGTCGTGTCATTTAACCCAGCCGTTGTGTCCTTTCCTTCATTGATCTAGCGTAGCGCGATTCGGCCAACGTTCGAGTATAATCGGGTAACTTGTGCGAACACGGCGGCCATTCCGCTCGGCCCAGCATAACATCTTAATAAGTCGTGTCCGTAACAATTGGTTGTCAGGAGTTGGATTCGGACCTGGGACTAAATTCATTTAGCCCAAATTTTGGAACACCAATTGTACTATTAGAGTAACAATTGGTGTCGGGAAGTGGGATCGGTCCCGGAGCGCGTTTCACGCGCTCGAAATTATAACGGCGAAATTTAATTGTGTTTTACAAAAAAAAAAAAAAAACCCGAATTTTGAAAGTCGCGCTATGGCAGACCAAGACGGCTGGGTTCCGGTAGAGGAGAGTGAGGCAGGGTCGATCCAGGACCAAATTGAGGGACAAGAGGAGAGCGAAGCAGTGAGGGTGGCAGGCTCGCAAAATAGCGTCGTCGCGCACGAGGTTACGGGCGCGCAAAATGGCGCCTCGCACATGGCCACGGCGATCGCGCCCGCGACCGTAGTAGCGCCGCTGGTAGATTTGAACCTTTTTTTATACAAATGAAGGCCCTTATGGACAAGAATAGCGAAGAAATGGAAAGCAGAATGATGGGGGTAATGGGGAACCGGATGGATGCTCAGAGTGAGCGATTGGAGGAGCAATTGGGGGTAATGGGAAACCAAATGGGGGTAATGAGGGACGAAGCGAGGGGTACCGGTGAGGGATTAGACAAGAAATTAGAGGGGTTAGACAATGGGATAGAAGGGGTGAAACATGGGTTAATGGGGGTGGAAAATAGAATGGCTGCCCAGGAGAATCAGATAGAGGGAGTGAAAAATGGGTTAGAGGGGTTAGAAAACAGGATGGAAGGCAAATTGAGGGACATGAGGGACCAAGCGGAAAGGGAAGTTAAACAAATGGGGCAGCAGATAGAGGGGGTCAGAATGGGGGTAGGAACTAAACTGGATGCTCACAGGGAGGAAATGGAGCAGATGAGGGTGGCATCTGGGCAGGAGATGCAAGTGATGGGAGAAGAGATCAGAAGAGGTGTGAGTGAGGAGGTCGGAGGAGTGCGCGAGGAGGTGAGGCACTGTAAGGAGCGCATGGAGAAGGAGGTGAGAAAGGGGACTGTAAAATTGCAAGGGGGTATAGAGGAGTTGACGCTGGGAGTAGAACAACTGACAGTGGGACAAAAGGAGTTGGGGGACAGGTAAAGAAGAACACAGTGGTAATAGAGGGTTTAAAATCGACACAGAAGGAGATGAAAAAGGACGTAGGGGTAATTAAAAAAGAGTGTCAGACGGTACACGAGGACCTGACGAGGAAAATGAACAAGGTGGTAGAGGTGATGGAGGTTAAAGAGCGGGAGGTGAGGACGCACATGGAAACGGTCAAGGTAGCCTTGGAGGACGAGCTTGAGGAGACGTACCGGGAAATAAAAGAGGTGAAGCAGAAATTAGAAGAAGTGGAAGAAGGGGTGAGCGAAATTAAGAAGCGACGGAGAGGGGATAAGAAAGAGATAAAAGAGGAGGTAAAAGAATTGGTCCAAAGTCTGTGTTTGGATCGTGATGATGTGCTCATTAAACGGATGAGGGATTCGCAGGTGATGGAGGAGAAGCGAAGAGGAAGAGGACCCGGTGTAAGTGGTGACCAATATGGTCGTGCGTATGATGCGCCAGGGGATTTAAGAAGCTTGGGGGTCGAGATGGACCCGGGTGTTCGTGAGAGGCCGTTGGTGAAGTGTGCGACAGGTCTGGTGTGCGAAAAAGGAGGTGTGCGAGAAAGTCCGACTCTGGGGTGTGTGAGGAAAAAGTGCGTGCCAAGGAGTGAGGGTGCTGGCGAGAGCGAGTCGGTCGTACCGCGTGTGCGAGGGAGCACATGGAAGTGCGGTGTGGTGAGTGTTACAGAGGGTGTAACGGGAGAGTGTGTGCAAGAGTGTGCGCGAGAAAGGTGTGTAACGGACGGGTGCATGAGGAAAGAGTGCGCTGTTGAGAGTAAGGGTGAGTGCGCGACCGAGAGTGGAGGTGAGAGTAGTGAGAGTGACAAGGAGCGTGAGTTGGTTGTGACAGGTGAGCGAGGATGTACACCTGGAATGGAAGGATGCACACCTGGAATGGTAGAGCGTGAGTGGGAATGCACGCTGGAATTGGTAGTGAGGCACGTGGTTGGGTGTGCGGGTGAGAGCACACCTGTGATTGTCACAAAGGAGGTGACCGAGAAAGGGGCGCGAAGAGGTGTGTTGGTGAGGTGTGCGAGCGACGAATGTGTGCCAAGGTGTTCGGTGGTCAGGTGTGTGACCAAGTCGGTGAGCGGAATGAGGGTACCTGGGTGTGTAAGGAAAGGTATGAGCAAGAAAGGGGTAGCGTATGCTTGTAAGCATCCAGGGGAAGCATCGACGGTAACCGGGTTAGAGGTTAGAGCGACTTTTAGCCGAATCGGGCCCTCGGTGAGTGCCGGGCCTCGCTTTGAACGGCCGCGTCCGGGCTCCACTAGGCGGAGCGGGCAGCCCGATAGGAAGGGTCGTCATAGCGACCACTTTCTATTGAGACGTGCCGGCAGGTCGAGATCGGGCCATGGGATGGCTCCGTGCCGAGATGGTGCGTGGGATCTCGGCCCGGGTAAACCTCCTTCCCTGCACCGAATGCGGGCCGTATCCAGCCGCTGGCACCAAACAACCCGCATTCATTGCTCGGCTTTACGAAGCCGGGCTTTGGACAGGAATTGGCGCACCGAGAGGCATTAGTGAGTAGACTGTGTGATGAGGATAGTGTTTTGGCCCCAAAATTAGAGAAAAACAAAATTTGATGAATGGCAAAGGAGTGGCAGTAATGATTGGCAGATGATGAGTAGTGATTGGCAAATTTTTGATTTGTTGAAATTTGATGTGCAAAATTGGTAGTGGGAGATGCCCGATGTGGTGGGATGGCAACTCTGTCATCCCTCACAATGTGGGGCAAATGCGCTATAGTTTATGGGGTGTATGGCAGTGAAAACTAGCCCGGGTGGGTTAGGATATTGATAGGGACCTAGAAGATGACATTAGGTAACGTTAAGGTTAGTTAGTGACAATGATACCTGTAGTGGGGACGCAGGTAGATTAGTGTGGATTATAATGGCGAGGGAGCGCAATAGTTTAAAGGGACGACTGGGAAGCGCAAGTTTCAGAGGGGAGTAGTTAGATGAGATGATGCTGTGTGAGAGCTGGACAGGTGTGTGGAGCAGTGTATGAGTAGTGAGTGTTGTGGATCAGCGCGAATGCGCTTGGGGAGAGAAGGGTGCAGGTGGCACCAGGTGTGAGAGCACAGGTGTGCAAGTACAGGTGTGTGGAATATATGGAGCAGAGAATGACTGGTGTGGAGAGAGTTGGAGTAAGTGGTACGGAGTGGTGTGCATGGTGCGAAGGTGTGGATGGGGGAAGAGTGGACCCCTTTCACGAGTACCCGGGGCGGGTAGTGTAAGTGTTAGGTAGAGGGTATAGGTAAATTGTGGTTGGATATTGGCATTTGTGGTGTGGTTGCAGAATGGTATTGTGGATGGGTGCATTAGTGTTGTGGAAATGGCTGGGCGTGTAGCCTGTTAGTGTGTGTAGTTGGTTGGGCACTCCACCACTGTGAGGATGTCGGCCAGGTGAGGCCGCAGGTGGGCTCTGGGAGCCGTTAGTGTCAGTGGGGCACGAGGATCCGGAGGACGGACCCGGGTAGCCCAGTGCCAGAGAGGGCACCGAGTGGGGAGAGCACCAGAGGGCCTTCCCCAGGTAGTTAGGTTAGGGTAAGGAGCAGGTAAGCTCGGAGGCAACTGCGGTGGTGGAGGTGTGCAGGTGGGTAGACCTGCTGGGAGAGCTACACGTCGCAGCCCAGAAATTGTGCGAGGCACCGGGAGATGAATCGGGGGAGTGAGACCCCAAATTGAGAGGCACCACAGTTTGGTCAATGGGAATTGGTTTTTAGAACCCATAGTGTAAGAGGGCCAATGGTTTGGCAGGAGAAAGACCCCGGGTAATGTAAAGTTGTTAAAGTCATTTAGGAAATAGTTAGGATTGATGAACCTGTCGCACCATACGCAGCCACTTGCCTGTGGTGATGATGATGACTCCACACCTGTGTTTTCTTTGTTCTGTGTGCAGGAAATGAGAATTGCTGTGTGGATTGGTGAGACGCATCACGACGTGGATGAGACATTGGGGTGATTCCATCTCTCCCTCCTTAGGAGGGACTGATGATGAATTGGTGATGGCAAATTTTGATGTTGAGTTGGAGCTGGCAAATTTTGATGAGAGTTGGAAATAGCAAATTTGATTGGTTAGGAGGGAGAGAAGACGAATTTGGTTTATGGGAGGAACGGGGAAGACAGTAGGGACGTTTGTTGATTTGTAAAGTAGATGTTTATGGGTAGTGTTGTGTTTTGTGGATACAGTAAGGGGTAAGGGAGGGGCAATGTAGGTTACCTGGTGGGGGGGGGGGGGGGGGGCGTACGGTAGGAACGTACCTGTCTCACCTGGTTCCCATGTGCCCCCAGTGTGCATTACCTTATATTGCATGCACTTTTGCGCCCTTACCACCTTACTCACTTGTTTTCTTCTTTTGTCTCCCACCTCCGAGGATCTGGCTTTGGGGCAGAGAGAGAGGAGAGAGAGGTGCTGGCTCCGCAGTTGTGGGCCTGCACTTTCGCTGCTTGCTGCCTGGATCGATACACCATATGGACCGCAGTTTTTGTGGCCGCCCACCATGGACCGCAGTTCTCTTGCGGGCAAGCACCACCCATTGATGGACCTCTGGGTCAACGTGGCACCTATGCCATCCAGGTGAACCACTTATAGTTGGCCCCCTGACACCACAATACAGAAATGGACGCGGTTGGCGCCTTTCTTTATTTTTGAAAGAAGCCAGAAGGCCAAGTGCACCACATGAAGGCAAGACCAGCGGCAGAACATCGGCCGGCTGCGACACCACCGGTGATTGTTGAACACTTTATTGGTGCACCGGATGGTGCTGACTGTACATGATGGGGTGGTGCTTTTGGTGCTTGGAAGGGGTGCTCTGCACATTATTAAAGGCCGTAGGGCCACAGAGCACTCGTGGGTTGGTGTATCAATGCTGGCATGCGTGCTCTCTCTATGCATAACATCTGCATGTGTTCCTCCAAAAACAGGTCCTGGATCGTAGTGTAAATATCAGTGTAGTCTTGTGTAAATAATGCTCCCTACCGGCTGTATGTTTAGTTTGAGGATTCTTTCCGCGATTCGGTTATCCTGTGGGTGTGTTTCTGTGAGGAGAAGGGTGCAACGTCGCAGGGGGACATATTTACTCATTTGTGAACATCTGTAAAACTGTCGCACTCAGGGTTGAGTTAATAGTAGAGGGAACTACATCTGAGTGCCACACTAAAGTAGGTAAAAATTTATCGGGTCGGGACGCCCCGAGGTAGAGAAGGGTGCAATGTTGCGGATATGGGATTTGGCCTCCATCCATATCCGCTTGTAAATATTCCCCTATTTCCCCAATACTCCCCAACTATCCCCAATCCCCCATTCCCTAGTCCCATTGTCTGTAAACAACACTCTGTAGCCCCGACCTTCCCCTTTTTCCCCCATTAAATGTCGTGCCCAGGTTCACCGCATCTCACGTAGACAACTATAGGACATCTTGCTAGTTATTCTTAGTCTATGTCAGTTAAGGACTCGTTTCCATTAATTCTGACTCTTCGTTGCACCAGAATGTGATTGTATGGCACCAGTAGTAAGTTTAGGACCTCCCAATACCTCCCCGCATCTCTTCCTTATGAAACAACAACACCAACAACAACAACAGCGGCGCGGGGAGTGCATGTCCTCACTCCGGCTTGGTTAGCCGCCATTGACCATGTGCTCCGACGGGGTTACCACTCAGGGGCTGACTGTCAGCTCCTCGTCAAGGGCGGAGCCCAGTAACCCCCCGCACCCAATAAGAAGCGGCGGACCGATTCCATCTGGGGCGGAGCTAGCGAGCCGAGGGCATGTCACTCCCCGCTGGATATGCGCAGGAAGACGGAGGTGACGTCAGATGCGCCTGAGCTACGAAGAAGAAAAGACGCCACCTCCTAGCGCTGAGAGATACCTCCCGCATCTCTGGACCGGACCGAGTCGATTCTGCCCCTGAGCCAAGGTGCACCTTGAGCCATGGACTACCTGCCCCTCCTTGCCATCAATCCCTGTGTGAGTCAGTCTTGTCCCGTTTGTCTGTGGTCTGTCGGGGCTAAGATAAGACCGTGTATAAGTGCCCACCTTTCTGTGCTGTACCTCTTGTCCCGTGTAATCTAAACGTTCTGCATACCCCATATTATATCCTCCTCCGGAGGTCTTGAGAACTGTACCCCTGGTGTCGTGTCATTTAACCCAGCCGTTGTGTCCTTTCCTTCATTGATCTAGCGTAGCGCGATTCGGCCAACGTTCGAGTATAATCGGGTAACTTGTGCGAACACGGCGGCCATTCCGCTCGGCCCAGCATAACATCTTAATAAGTCGTGTCCGTAACAATATATATGTGTGTATATATATATATATGTGTGTATATATATATATATGTGTGTATATATATATATATGTGTGTATATATGTATATATATATGTGTATATATATATATATGTGTGTATATATATATATATGTGTGTATATATATATATATGTGTGTATATATATATATATGTGTGTATATATATATATATGTGTGTATATATATATATATATATGTGTGTATATATATATATATATGTGTGTATATATATATATGTGTATATTGTGAGAAACCCCCTGGTGAAACCACCTTTGTTCTCACCCAAATGAGTGCCCCGCCCACCACTGACGTAACCTCCTGGGAGCCTCACGCGATTGGGAGGCGAGTCGGGACGTGATTGGTGGAGGGTCAGAGAGCGCGGCCGCCATCTCATGATACGGACGCAGCTCGGAGGTTCGAGGCCTCGAGGCGAGGGAACTTTCGTTACGCCTCACGACAGCGAGTTGTGCTGATCGTTTATAGTTATGGATTGTACGAGTGAGTGATTCCGGAAGAGAACGAGTGATTCCCGGAGATCGTAGATTGGAACTGTGAGTCCTATATTGCCTGCTTCGTGTTGGAGCTCCTGGCCGACCGTTCCTGGCGGCCTTGTGTGGTATTCCATCCTGGTATCCTTCGAGTCCCGGAGCTCGTCGATTGGAGCCGCGAGGATCTTACCTGCGTCTTGTTGGAGCGTCTGCGGCCGACCGTTCCTGCAGGCTTGTGCAGCCTATTCCATTTGTTACCTTTCATGGTTTTTGTGATCGAGCCAATAAAGCATCGTGCCTTACCCCTAGAAGGCCGATTAAAACACAATTGTGTTGATTACGTCTCTTTTGTCCACTCCGTGGATTACTTGAAGCCCGGACATTCACGTCCGTATTCCGTGCTGGGAACATTTACCAGGCGGGATCGCGACAAATGGGTTGCTCGTCCTAGGATCATTCAAGTAAGAGCCATTCGATTGAGACGGGAATTCTGCAGTGGACGACATCTTCTGGCATCTGTTCATCGCCTTCTCACCAGCGGACGCCGTCTGGGAGGAACTTTCTCGCCGTAGGACGCTGTCTTGGGCAGAGAAGTGAATAGCCTCGGATCCCTCCAAACAACCGACAAAGAATAAGCGAATAGCCTCGGATCCCTCCAAACAACCGAAAAAAAAAAAAAACGTGAGTATTTGTACGTGGTATTTTTCTCATTGGCAATTTGATGTGCGGGTGATATTGCGTAGTTGTGTCGTATTTCCCCAACAGAGCGTTGTGTTTGAGCGTTGTGTTTGAGGTTGTGTTTTGTGCCTGGTCGTATGATAACTCGTAGCCAAGCTATGTCGACCAGGGAAGTGAGAGTTCAACCTGATCATGTTGACAGTCACGTGGGTGGCGAGGTGAGCGACGCAAGCAGCCTTGACCCGGGCACTCAACCCGAGATGTTAGGAAGCGATCCCATCATGACTAAATGCATGCGTTCGCCCTTCTGGACCGGGCTGACTCCGGTTCAACAACTTGACATGTATAACAGGGAGAATGACAGGGCAGAGGCAGAGCGTGCGGCAGCAGCAGAGAGAGAGCGTGCAGCAGCAGAGAGAGAGCATGCGGCAGCAGCGAGAGAGCATGCGGCAGCAGAAGCTGAACGCGTCAGAGAGCATGAGTTGCGAATGTTGACTGAACGACTGCGGGCAGAGGGGTCTGCTGCAAGAGTCCCGGAAACTGTTCATGTTCGTTTGCCGGACTGGACGGGGGACACGAAGCCAGAAGCGTATCTGGAGATGGCGGAGAAGTTGTTGGCTGCCGGTGGCATTGATGAGAGCTTGTGGGTCGGCCATCTTGTGAGCCATCTATCTGAGAAGGCGAGGGAGGTATATGCGAGGATGGCAACCGAGGACGCAAACAAATACAGGGCATTGAAGGCCGAGATTTTGAATGCCTATGCGGTGTCCGCATGTATTTATAGGAGAAATTTTTTCAGCTGGACTCGTGAGTCCAGTCAAACCTATGAGGAACATTCGCGGGCCTTGTTGGAACAGCTGCAGAGATGGTTCAAGGGGAGCAAGGTGGAGTTACCTCAAGCGGTTGCGGAACTCCTGGTGCGTTACCGTATCGATCAACAGCTTCCGCCTGACTTAGCATTGTTTCTTGTCGACAAAGACACTGTTTCCTTGGCAGACTGCGTCAACCTTATTGATAAACATGTTTTGGCATGCAAAATGCTGCAAGTCACGCAGTCGCTTCGTAAGACGGAGGAGTCTGCGATCAAGACCGCCCCCCGTCTGCCCGGCGGCTGGATCGAGGGGAAGGGTTCTCCGATGACCTCCACTGGGGGCGCTCGCGAGCCGCAGACCAGGGCAGGGCCCTGGTGCGATTTCTGCAAACGCGTGGGGCACGGTGAAAACCGCTGTTTCTCTAATCCCGCCAGTCCGGCCTACCGAGGCAACCCTCCTGTTAAGTCGGAGGGAGATCAGTGGAACTCATCCGCCGGGCCCTCGCACACGACGGTGGCATCGGTGGCCGAGGTCACTGCCACCGGGGCTAATTCCATTCATCCACTGCATCAGGAGTATTCAGGGACAGCCTTAGTGGGTGGCCCCGATTCGATGCTGAAGTTTGAGACCAAATACCTTCGGGATACTGGGGCGACACGGTGTGTTCTCCGGGTGGGGGTAGTTCCGGCCTCTCAGATGCGTTATACCGGCGAGTATACCCTCCTTCGGGGCATTGACCGGGTTCTTGGCCGGTACCCCCTTGCCCTCCTCGAGGTCCGGAGTGACATTTTTAAGGGTCCAGTGACCTGTGTGGTAGTACCCTACTACCCTATACCCGGGGTCTCCTTGCTGATTGGCAATGATGCCATAGCCAGGGAGGAGTCATTGACTCTGACCTGTGGGGGGGTCCCTAGAGCCCAGAGTAAACAGGCGGAGAGAGTGGCGGAGTCAGACATATCTTCACTCTGGCCCGAGGAGCCTAGCGCCTCGACTCCAGTTTCCGACGGTGACGTTGCGTCAGCTGAAGTCCACCCGAGCCTCCCGTCAAGCCAACCTCAGGTGCCGTGCTCCTCAGGGACCGCTCCCGCCATGTCGCGATTCAGCAGGAACGCTAATGCTAAGGTATATGTGGGAAACCTGGGCAATGGAGCAGCGAGAGCCGAGCTAGGGAGGGTCTTCGGGCATTACGGACCACTCCGCAACGTATGGGTTGCTCGGAACCCACCTGGATTCGCAGTTGTTGAGTTTGAAGATCCACGAGATGCTGAAGATTCGGTCAGAGCCCTTGATGGAAGGTTAATTTGCGGATCGCGGGTGTGCGTCGAGATGTCGAATGGCATGTCGCGGCGGCCTCGTTTCAGACGCCCTTTGGTCCGCAGGCCGTTCGACCCGAAAGATCGATGTTACCAGTGCGGTGAAAGGGGTCATTACGCATATGACTGTCGTTCTCGACACCGGAGGAGAACCCGCCGCTCTAGGTCTCGGTCCGTTTCCCTCCTGTAAATGTTTCCCCACCTTGAGTTTGGCTCCCTTGTTTCTCTATTGTGCTTTGGGTGAAGTGTAACTCTTGTGGGGTAGATGTTAATGGGGTGTATGGTGTTTAATATTGTGTGTGAAAAAAACAAAACAAAACTGGTTCATTGTTTACCCTGTTAACGCCTGTTAATTGCCTGTTGCGTTAATAAGTGCGTTATTGTTGCGTTATTGTGTTGCGCCATTGCGTTGCGTTGTATTGTTGCGTTGTTTCGTTATTGTTGTTAACAAGTGTTAGTAATTGTTAATTGCGTTAATTGCCTGTTAGCAATTCCCGCCATCATCTTGCCATGTGATTTGCACCTACTACAAATACTGGTTTTAAAAACGCCGTCTATTCGACGGGGTTTTTACTTAGGGGGGGAGGACTGTGAGAAACCCCCCGGTGAAACCACCTTTGTTCTCACCCAAATGAGTGCCCCGCCCACCACTGACGTAACCTCCTGGGAGCCTCACGCGATTGGGAGGCGAGTCGGGACGTGATTGGTGGAGGGTCAGAGAGCGCGGCCGCCATCTCATGATACGGACGCAGCTCGGAGGTTCGAGGCCTCGAGGCGAGGGAACTTTCGTTACGCCTCACGACAGCGAGTTGTGCTGATCGTTTATAGTTATGGATTGTACGAGTGAGTGATTCCGGAAGAGAACGAGTGATTCCCGGAGATCGTAGATTGGAACTGTGAGTCCTATATTGCCTGCTTCGTGTTGGAGCTCCTGGCCGACCGTTCCTGGCGGCCTTGTGTGGTATTCCATCCTGGTATCCTTCGAGTCCCGGAGCTCGTCGATTGGAGCCGCGAGGATCTTACCTGCGTCTTGTTGGAGCGTCTGCGGCCGACCGTTCCTGCAGGCTTGTGCAGCCTATTCCATTTGTTACCTTTCATGGTTTTTGTGATCGAGCCAATAAAGCATCGTGCCTTACCCCTAGAAGGCCGATTAAAACACAATTGTGTTGATTACGTCTCTTTTGTCCACTCCGTGGATTACTTGAAGCCCGGACATTCACGTCCGTATTCCGTGCTGGGAACATTTACCAGGCGGGATCGCGACAATATATATATATATATGTGTGTATATATATATATGTGTGTGTATATATATATGTGTGTGTATATATATATATGTGTATATATATATATATATATATGTGTGTATATATATATATATATGTGTGTATATATATATATATATATATATATATATATATATATATATATATATGTGTGTATATATATATATATATATATATATATATATATGTATATATATATATATATATATATATATATATATATATATATATATATATATATATATGTGTGTATATATATATATATATATATATATATATATATATATATATATATATATATATGTATATATATGTGTATATGTATTGTTACGGACACGACTTTTTGAGATGTTATGGTGGGCTGAGCGGAATGGCCGCCGTGTTCGCACAAGTTACCCGATTACACTCGAACGTTGGCCGAATCGCGCTACGCTAGATCAATGAAGGAAAGGACACAACGGCTGGGTTAAATGACACGACACCAGGGGTACAGTTCTCAAGACCTCCGGAGGAGGTTATAATATGGGTTTGCAGAATGTTTAGATTACACGGACAAGAGGTACAGCACAGGAAGGTGGGCACTTAAACACGGTCTTATCTTAGCCCTGACAGACCACAGATAAACGGGACAAGACTGACTCACACAGGGATTGATGGCAAGGAGGGGCAGGTAGTCGAGGGCTCAAGGTGCACCTTGGCTCAGGGGCAGAATCGACCCGGTCCGGTCCAAAGATGCGGGGAGGTATCGTCGCGCTGGAGGTGGCGTCCTTTTCTCTCCAAGCTCAGGCGCATCTGACGTCACCTCCGGTAAGTGGCTGCGTATATCCAGCGGGGAGTGACACGCCCTCGGCTCGTTAGCTCCGCCCCAGATGGAATCGGTCCGCCGCTTCTTATTGGGTGAGGGGGGGTTACCGGGCTCCGCCCTTGACGAGGAGCTGACAGTCAGCCCCTGAGTGGTAACCCCGTCGGAGCACATGGTCAATGGCGGCTAACCAAGCCGGAGTGAGGACACGCACTCCCCGCGCCGCGGCCGCGCCGCCGCCTGCTGTTGTTGTTGGTGTTGTTGTTTCATGAGATGATGGGAGGATGCGGAGATGAGATTGTGGGGAGGTATTGGGAGGTCCTAAACTTACTACTGGTGCCATACAATCACATTCTGGTGCAACGAAGAGTCAGAATTAATGGAAACGAGTCCTTAACTGACATCGACTAAGAATAACTAGCAAGATGTCCTATAGTTGTCTACGTGAGATGCGGTGAACCTGGGCACGACATTTAATGGGGGAAAAAGGGGAAGGTCGGTTCTACAGAGTGTTGTTTACAGACAATGGGACTAGGGAATGGGGGATTGGGGATAGTTGGGGAGTATTGGGGAAATAGGGGAATATTTACAAGCGGATATGGATGGAGGCCAAATCCCATATCCGCAACATTGCACCCTTCTCTACCTCGGGGCGTCCCGACCCGATAAATTTTTACCTACTTTAGTGTGGCACTCAGATGTAGTTCCCTCTACTATTAACTCTACCCTGAGTGCGACAGTTTTACAGATATTCACAAATGAGTAAATATGTCCCCCTGCGACGTTGCACCCTTCTCCTAACAGAAACACACCCACAGGATAACCGAATCGCGGAAAGAATTCTCAAACTAAACATACAGCCGGTAGGGAGCATTATTTACAATTGACGCTACTTTATTTACAAGACTAACCCAGGACCTGTGATTGTTCTTTCTGGGGGGGAGACAGTCTGCTCTGCATCAATGCACCATTAAAGCACCCAAAAACGCACCAATACACACCCAAGCACCAATCGGTGCAGTCACCATTGTTCACCAATAAAATAAAACCAACAAACCCAAACCCTGCAGGTGTCTCTTGCTCTTCGGCTCCCTCTGCTGGCTATTACTTTCTTCCAGATGTCATTTCCTTTCATTTTCTTACTGGCGGCCTATTTGAGCATAAAATGAAATGCACCCAACGTGTCCATTTTTATTTATTTTTTATTTATGGCCCACAGGGCCGACTACGTGTGCTTCACCTGTGTGGCATCGGTGCCCTGTGGCCAAGGTCCGCCAGCAAGATTTCGGGCCCTCATGGCCGGTTCCAGCAGAGGGGCCATGCCCCAACCCATGGGGTCCATCAGTGGTGCTCGGCCACAGGCATGTGGTCCATAATGTGGTGCATCGATGCAGACAGCTGGTTCTGAGAGTGCCGGGCGCACAATGGCTGACTCACGCACGCTCCCCTCGGCACCCAATGGCGCACAGGTCATGTGGGAGACAAAAGGGGAAAGACAATGAGCGAGGGGTAAGGTCACAAGGGTACACATCAATAAGGCAATGCAAGGCGAAATGCGTACGGAGGGCGAAGTGAGAAAGCTCGTCCCTACCGTACGTCACCCCCCTGTCACCTACCCTACCCTTGCCCTTACCCCATATGTACAAAAATCTACACATTTACAAATTCGTCACTACTGTCACGTCTTCCCCATATTTCCCCTATACCAAATTCGTCTCCACAATCCCTCTACTTCAAAATTTGCCATCACCAAATTCATCATCAATCCTCATAAGGAGGCAGAGATGGAACATCAAAGCACAATGTCACACCCACGTCATGATGCATCTCACAATCCAAACATTTGCACAGTAAAAAAAATAATCAAAACATGGCATGGTGTGGAGTTCCTGTCACCTCAGGTGAGTGGATGCAGATGGTGTGAGGAGAATTCATCCTAACTACTTTCTAAATGACATTAACACACTTTACACCACCCGGGGTCTCTCCCTGCCAATCCATTGGCCAACTTACACTATGGGTTCTAAAAACCAATTCCCATTGACCAAACTGTGGTGCTTCTCAATTTGGGGTCTCACTCCCCCGATTCATCTCCCGGTGCCTTCGCACAATTTCTGGGCTGCGACGTGTAGCTCTCCCAGCAGGTCTACCCACCTGCACACCTCCACCACTGCAGTTGCCTCCGAGCTTACCTGCTCCTTACCCTAACCTAACTACCTGGGGAAGGCCCTCTGGCGCTCTCCCCACTCGGTGCCCTCTCTGGCACTGGGCTACCCGGGTCCGTCCTCCGGATCCTCGGGCCCCACTGACACTAACGGCTCCCAGAGCCCACCTGCGGCCTCACCTGGCCGACATCCTCACAGTGGTGGAGTGCCCAACCAACTACACACACTAACAGGCTACACGCCCAGCCATTTCCACAACACTAATGCACCCATCCACAATACCATTCTGCAACCGCACCACAAATGCCAATATCCAACCACAATTTACCTATACCCTCTACCTAACACTTACACTACCCGCCCCGGGTATCCGTGATGGGGGTCCACTCTTCCCCCATTCACACCTTCGCACCATCCACTCCACTCCACAATTTCCACCATTCTCACTCCACGTATTCCACACACCTGCACTTGCACACCTGTGCTCTCACACCTGGTGCCACCTGCACCCTTCTCTCCCCAAGCGCATTCGCGCTGATCCACAACACTTACTACTCATACACTGCTCCATACACCTGTTCAGTTGCACACCTGTGCAATCACACCTGTTCAATTCTCACACACACGGCATCATCTCATCTAACTACTCCCCTCTGAAACTTGCGCTTCCCAGTCGTCCCTTTAAACTATTGCGCTCCCTCGTCATTATCATCCACACTAAACTACCTGCGTCCCCACTACAGGTATCAGTCACTAACTAATCTTAACGTTACCTAATGTCAATCTCTAGATCCCTAACAATATAACCTAACCCACCCGGGCTCGTTTTCACTGCCATACACCCCATAATCTATTGCGCATTTGCCCCACTTGGTGAGGGATGACAGAGTTCCATCCCACCACATCGGGCATCTCCCACTACCAATTTTGCACATCAAATTTCAACAAATCAAAAATTTGCCAATCACTACCCATCATCTGCCAATCATTACTGCCAATCCTTTGCCAATCATCAAATTTTTTTTTTTCTTCTAATTTTGGGTCCAAAACACTAACCTCATCACACAGTCTACTTATTAGATCCTCTCGGTGCGCCGTGACATCATTAAACTCGGTTCGTAAAGCCGAGCAATGAATTCGGGTGGTTTGGTCGCCTGCAGGTTGAATCCGTCCGGCTTTCGGTTCAAGGGAGGTGGTTTGGTTGGACCGAGATTCCACGCACCATCTCGGCGCGGCACCTTGCGGTCCCGGGCCCAATGGCTCAATCTCCCCCGGTCGGAACCCCGTCCCCACGAGGGGGCACCGTTCCGCTTCCTCCCACTCGCCCTTGAACCGGACCGGTCGCCTCGCCCGCCAAGGCCCGGACTCGACCGTGCGGGGCGGGGCCAAGCCCGAATCGGCAACGACGCTTCGAAGAGAAGCGACGCAGCATCGACCCGCGCCGGGCCTCGCACCCAACAAAGCACCCCTCGCACCGAGCGCTCGCATCGGCTATCCGTCGCCCTAACCGCTAACCTGGTTACCGTCGATGCTTTACTTGCATGCTCACAAGCATACGCTACCCCTTTCACCCTCACAAAAACACACCCATTCGCCGACGCACACTTTTTCCTCCCACGCGTGCCATTTCCACTCACACGGGACCCTTCACCAACGCCCGGATGCTTCCTCGATCCCAAGCGCGCGAAAATTCTTTTGTCGCTAAACATCCTCTTACAAAATCTCCCCGCACAATACACAGCACGTCACACCTTCGGGGTTCTTCTTCCTCCCTGCACCAAAACCTGCAAACTTCCATTTGGATTAACGAGTACATCATCATGATTTGAGCAGGGACTTTGTACATAATCCATTTCTCCCTGCAATTCCCGGGCTACCTCCGTCATCTCTTCAATTTTAATTCCCAGCACTGCTTTTTCTTTATTAACCTCGGCGACCGCTGGCTTTAATAAAACACCCTCTACCTCATCGGTCGCCGGCTTTTCCAAACCCCGTGTCGCGATTTCTACCCCCGTCATTGTACCCGCGCTTTTCTCCGCTTCGCTCAACCAGCGCTTTTCGACTCGCGTTACCTCCTCGTGCACCCCTG
>NW_027617067.1:0-132500 GCF_964187855.1 Myxine glutinosa | reverse complement strand
CACTCCCCGCGCGCTGTTGTTGTAGTTGTTGTTGTTGTTGTGGTTTCATGAGGAAGATGGGAGGAGGTATGGGGAGGTCCTAAACTCACTACTGGTGCCATACAATCACATTCTGGTGCAACGAAGAGTCAGAATTAATGGAAACGAGTCCTTAACTGACATAGACTAAGAATAACTAGCAAGATGTCCTATAGTTGTCTACGTGAGATGCGGTGAACCTGGGCACGACAGTTAATGGGGGAAAAAGGGGAAGGTCGGTTCTACAGAGTGTTGTTTACAGACAATGGGACTAGGGAATGGGGGATTGGGGATAGTTGGGGAGTATTGGGGAAATAGGGGAATATTTACAAGCGGATATGGAGGCCAAATCCCATATCCGCAACATTGCACCCTTCTCTACCCTCGGGGCGGCCCGACCCGATAAATTTTTACCTATTTTAGTGTGGCACTCAGATGTAGTTCCCTCTACTATTAACTCTACCCTGAGTGCGACAGTTTTACAGATGTTCACAATTGAGTAAATATGTCCCCCTGCGACGTTGCACCCTTCTCCTCACAGAAACACACCCACAGGATAACCGAATCGCGGAAAGAATTCGCAAACTAAACATACAGCCGGTAGGGAGCATTATTTACACAAGACTACGCTGATATTTACACTACGATCCAGGACCTGTTTTTGGAGGAACACATGCAGATGTTATGCATAGAGAGAGAGCACGCATGCCAGCATCGATACACCAACCCACGAGTGCTCTGTGGCCTTACGGCCTTTAATAATGTGCAGAGCACCCCTTCCAAGCACCAAAAGCACCACCCCATCACACAGTCAGCACCATCCGGTGCACCAATAAAGTGTTTATAAATCACCGGTGGTGTCGCAGCCGGCCGATGTTCTGCCGCTGGTCTTGCCATCATGTGGTGCACTTGGCCTTCTTGCTTCTTTAAAAATAAAGAAAGGCGCCAACCGCGTCCATTTCTTTATTGTGGCCGTCAGGGGGCCAACTACTAGTGGTTCACCTGTATGGCATAGGTGCCACGTTGACCCATAGGTCCATCCATGGGTGGTGCTTGCCCGCAAAAGAACTGCGGTCCATGGTGGGTGGCCACAACATTGCGGTCCATATGGTGTATCGATCCCGGCAGCAAGCAGCGAAAGTGCAGGCCCACAACTGCGGAGCCAGCACCTCTCTCTCCTCTCTCTCTGCCCCAAAACCAGATCCTCGGAGGTGGGAGACAAAAGAAGAAAACAAGTGAGTAAGATGGTAAGGGCGCAAAAGTGCACGCAATACAAGGTGATGCACACTGGGGGCACATGGGAACCAGGTGAGACAGGTACGTTCCTACCGTACGCCCCCCCCCCCACCAGGTAACCTACATGGCCCCTCCCTTACCCCTTACTGTATCCACAAAACACAACACTACCCATAAACATCTACTTTACAAATCAACAAACGTCCCTACTGTCTTCCCCGTTCCTCCCATAAACCAAATTCGTCTTCTCTCCCTCCTAACCAATCAAATTTGCCATTTTCAACTCTCATCAAAATTTGCCATCTCCAACTGAACATCAAAATTTGCCATTACCAATTCATCATCAGTCCCTCCTAAGGAGGGAGAGATGGAATCACCCCAATGTCTCATCCACGTCGTGATGCGTCTCACCAATCCACACAGCAATTCTCATTTCCTGCACACAGAACAAAGAAAACACAGGTGTGGAGTCATCATCATCACCACAGGTAACTGGCTGCGTATGGTGCGACAGGTTCATCAATCCTAACTATTTCCTAAATGACATTAACAACTTTACATTACCCGGGGTCTTTCCCTGCCAATCCATTGGCCAACTTACACTATGGGTTCTAAAAACCAATTCCCATTGACCAAACTGTGGTGCTTTTCAATTTGGGGTCTCACTCCCCCAATTCATCTCCCGGTGCCCTCGCACAATTTCTGGGCTGTGGCGTGTACCTCTCCCAGCGGGTCTACCCACCTGCACACCTCCACCACTGCAGTTGCCTCCGAGCTTACCTGCTCCTTACCCTAACCTAACTACCTGGGGAAGGCCCTCTGGCGCTCTCCCCACTCGGTGCCCTCTCTGGCACTGGGCTACCCGGGTCCGTCCTCCGGATCCTCGGGCCCCATCCACAACTCTACCGGCTCCCAGAGCCCACCTGCGGCCTCACCTGGCCGACATCCTCACAGTGGTGGAGTGCCCAACCAACTACACACACTAACAGGCTACACGCCCAGCCATTTCCACAACACTAATGCACCCATCCACAATACCATTCTGCAACCGCACCACAAATGCCAATATCCAACCACAATTTACCTATACCCTCTACCTAACACTTACACTACCCGCCCCGGGTACTCGTGAAAGGGGTCCACTCTTCCCCCATTCACACCTTCGCACCATGCACACCACTCCGTACCACTTACTCCAACTTTCTCCACACCACTCATTCTCTGCTCCATATATTCCACACACCTGTGCTCTCACACCTGGTGCCACCTGCACCCTTCTCTCCCCAAGCGCCTTCGCGCTGATCCACCACACTCACTACTCATCCATTGCTCCACACACCTGTCCAATTGCACTCCTGTTCCATCCTCACACAGCATCATCTCATCTAACTACTCCCCTCTGAAACTTGCGCTTCCCAGTCGTCCCTTTAAACTATTGCGCTCCCTCGTCATTATCATCCACACTAAACTACCTGCGTCCCTACTGCAGGTATCAGTCACTAACTAATCTTAACGTTACCTAATGTCATCTTCGCTAGATCCCTATCAATATAACCTAACCCACCCGGGATAGTTTTCACTGCCATACACCCCATAAACTATAGCGCATTTGCCCCACTGGTGTGAGGGATGACAGAGTTGCCATCCCACCACATCGGGCATCTCCCACTACCAATTTTGCACATCAAATTTCAACAAATCAAAAATTTGCCAATCACTACCCATCATCTGCCAATCATTACTGCCACTCCTTTGCCAATCATCAAATTTTGTTTTTCTCTAATTTCGGGGCCAAAACACTAACCTCATCACCCGTCTACTCACTAATGCCTCTCGGTGCGCCAATTCCTGTCCAAAGCCCGGCTTCGTACAGCCAAGCCATGAATGCGGGTTGTTCTGTGCCAGCGGCTGGATGCGTCCGGCATTCGGTGCAGGGACGGGGGCTTACCCGGGCCGAGATCCCACGCACCACCTCGGCACGGAGCCATCCCATGGCTCGATCTCGACCTGCCGGAATGCCTCAACAAAAAGTGGTCGCCATGACGACCCTTCCTATCCAGCCGCCCGCTCCGCCTAGTGGAGCACGGACGCGGCCGTTCAAAGCGAGGCCCAGCACGCACCGAGGGCCCGATTCGGCTAAAAGTCGCTCTAACCGCTAACCCGTTTAACGTCGATGCTTCACCTGCATGCTTACACCCCGCAGCCCGTTCCTTGCTCACACATCCAGCCGTTCCCATGCTCCTCGTACCTTTCCTTACACACCCAGGTACCCTCATTCCACTCACAGCCTTGGTCACACACCTGACCACCGAACACTTTGGCACACATTCGTTGGTCGCACACCTCACCAACACACCTCTTCGCACCCCCTCCTCGGTCACCTCCTCTGTGACAATCACAGGTGTGCTCTCATTCGCACACCCAACCACGTGCCTCACTACCAATTCCAGCGTGCATTCCCACTCACGCTCTACCATTCCAGGTGTGCATCCTTTCTCACCTGTCACAACCAACTCACGCTCCTTGTCACTCTCACTACTCTCACCTCCATTCTTGACAGCGCACTCACCCTTACTCTTGACAGCGCACTCTTTCCTCATGCACCCGTCCGTTACACACCTCTCTCGCGCACACTCTTGCGCACACTCTCCCGTCACACCCTCTGTAACACTCACCACAGGCGTGCATTCTTCCTTGCCTTTGACAGCGCACTCTTTCCCCATGCACCTGTCCGTCACACACCTTTCTCGCGCACACTCCTGAGCACACTCTCCCGTCACACCCTCTGTAACACTTACCACACCGCGCTTCCATGTGCTCCCTCGCACACGCGCTACGACCGACTCACTCTCGCCAGCACCCTCACTCCTTGGCACGCACTTTTTCCTCACACACCCCAGAGTCGGACTTTCTCGCACACCTCCTTTTTCGCACACCAGACCTGTCGCACACTTCACCAATGGCCTCTCACGAACACCCGAGTCCATCTCGACCCCCAAGCTTCTTAAATCCCCTGGCGCATCATACGCACGACCATATTGGTCACCACTTACACCGGGTCCTCTTCCTCTTCGCTTCTCCTCCATCACCTGCGAATCCCTCATCCGGTTAATGAGCACATCATCACGATCCGAACACAGACTTCGGACCAATTCTTTTATCTCCTCTTTTATCTCTTTCTTATCCCCTCTCCGTCGCTTCTTAATTTCGCTCACCCCTTCTTCCACTTCTTCTAATTTCTGCTTCACCTCTTTTATTCCCCGGTACGTCTCCTCAAGCTCGTCCTCCAAGGCTACCTTGACCGTTTCCATGTGCGTCCTCACCTGCCGGTCCTTCGTCTCCATTACCTCTATCACCTCGTCCAACCTCGTTGTCAGTCCCTCACGTACCATCTGACATTCCCTCTTCGTCGCTATCAAGTCATCTTTTAGTTCTTTCTGTGTCGCCTTTAACCCTCCTAATACCGCAGTGTTCCTTTGAACCTGCTCCGTTAGTCCTTTTTGTCCCTCCGTCAGCTGTTCCACCTCCTGCGTCAGGTCCTCTATGCCCCCTTGTAACTTTACAGTCCCCTTTCTCACCTCCTTCTCCATGTGCTCCTTACAGTGCCTCACCTCCTCGCGCACTCCTCCGACCTCCTCACTCACACCTCTTCTGATCTCCTCTCCCATCACTTGCATCTCCTGCCCAGATGCCACCCTCATCTGCTCCATTTCCTCCCTGTGAGCATCCAGTTTGGTTTCTACCCCCATTCTGACCCCCTCTATCTGCTGCCCCATTTGTTTAACTTCCCTTTCCGCTTGGTCCCTCATGTCCCTCAATTTGCCTTCCATCCTGTTTTCTAACCCCTCTAACCCCTTTTGCATCCCTTCCATTTGATTCTCTTGAGCGGCCATTCTGTTTTCTACCCCCATTAACCCCTCCTGTATTTCCCCTAATCTATTGTCTAATTTCCCAAATTTCTTGTCTAATCCCTTAAAATTATTGTCTAACCCCTCACCGGTACCCCTCGCTTCGTCCCTCATTACCCCCATTTGGCCCTCCAATCGCTCACTATCAGCCCTCATTCCCACAATTTGGTTTCCCAACCGCTCACCCTGAGCCTCTATACTGTTTTTCAAACCTCCAATTTGGTCTCCCATTTGTTCCATAAGGGCCCTCATTTGCAGGAGGAAAAGGTTCGAATCCACCAGCGGCGCTACCACGGTCGCGGGCGTGGTCGCCGTGGCCATCCGCGAGGCGCCATTCTGCGCGCCCGCCACCTCGTGCGTGACGACGCTATTTTGCGAATCTGCTACCCTCACTGCTTCGCTCTCCTCTTGTCCCTCATTTTGGTCCTGGATCGACCCTGCCTCACTCCCTACTACCGGAACCCAGCCGTCTTGGTCTGCCATAGCGCGACTTTCAAAATTCGGGTTTTTATATTTTTTTTTTGTAAAACACAATCAAATTTCGCTGTTATAATTTCGAGCGCGTGAAACGCGCTCCGGATCGAATCCCACTTCCCGACACCAAATGTTACAGACGCGGTTGTGGATGTTGGTTTACCGAGCGGTTTGGTATGACCGCGTCTGCACAGTTTACCCGATTATACTCGAACGTTGGCCGAGTCGCGCTACGCTAAATCAATGGAGGAAAGGACACAACGGCTGGGTTAAATGACACGACACCAGGGGTACAGTTCTCAAGACCTCCGGAGGAGGTTATAATATTTCGGAACGTTGAGATTACAAGGACAAGAGGGACAGCATAGGAAGGTAGGCACTTAATCACGGTCTTATAGTAACCCCGACAGACCACAGATAAACAGGACAAGACTGACTCACACCGGGATTGATGGCAAGGAAGGGCAGGTAGTCGGTGGTCAGCACAAGGTGCACCTTGTGCTCAGGGGCAGAATCGACCCGGTCCGGTCCAGAGATGCGGGAGGTCTCTCAGCGCTCGGAGGTGGCGACTGGTTCTCTTCACTTCAAGCTCGGGGCGCATCTCTCGTCACGTCCGGTAAGTGGCTGCGTATATCCGGCGGGGAGTGACACGCCCTCGGCTCGTTAGCTCCGCCCCAGATGGAATCGGCCCGCCGCTTCTTATTGGGTGCTGGGGGTTACCGGGCTCCGCCCTTGACGAGGGGCTGACAGTCAGCCCCTTCGTGGTAACCCCGCCGGAGCACATGGGCAATGGCGGCTAACCAAGCCGGAGTGAGGACGCACACTCCCCGCGCGCTGTTGTTGTAGTTGTTGTTGTTGTTGTGGTTTCATGAGGAAGATGGGAGGAGGTATGGGGAGGTCCTAAACTCACTACTGGTGCCATACAATCACATTCTGGTGCAACGAAGAGTCAGAATTAATGGAAACGAGTCCTTAACTGACATAGACTAAGAATAACTAGCAAGATGTCCTATAGTTGTCTACGTGAGATGCGGTGAACCTGGGCACGACAGTTAATGGGGGAAAAAGGGGAAGGTCGGTTCTACAGAGTGTTGTTTACAGACAATGGGACTAGGGAATGGGGGATTGGGGATAGTTGGGGAGTATTGGGGAAATAGGGGAATATTTACAAGCGGATATGGAGGCCAAATCCCATATCCGCAACAATATATATATATATATATATATATATATATATATATATATATATATATATATATTGGTGTCCATAAATGTATTTCTTTGGTTTGCAGTGGAACATAATAAAAAAAGCTGAAGATTTTTACAAAATCTTCGCTTATTCCAGACAAATCCTAAAATGGCCCGGACAATATTATTGGCACTTTTTTGAGGTAGTTAGACAAAATTATATTTCAAGCAGGTGATTCTCCTTTTAGTCAGGCAGATAGGTGTAACAATTGTGGGTTTAAATACGTACAAGCATGAAATTTGGCACAGTCATAGATAATAGTCTAATGAATAATTCCAGATATGGACCCACCGCGAAAACGTCCTATGGTAGCCGTGGCGGCCATTTTACAAAATGGCCGCTTTTAGTCTAGTGGCTAGATAGGCGTCTCGTGCACCCCCCCGAAATATACTTCTCATTGGTGTCTATAGATAGGAAAAAATGTGTAGAAAATGATTTGCTATGTTAAATAGTTGAAAAAATGTCCCACGTATCATTTTTATGCAAATTAGTGCAAATTAGCAAATTAAATAAAGTGCAAATTAGCAAATTAAATAAAGTTTTTATTTATTTATTGCAACTTGTTATCGTATCTTATCTTTTTTTTCAGTTGGTGTTTCGAACAGCGAAATGTCTAAGAGTTATCAGCTAGTGGATCCACTGCAACCTGGACAATCAAAGGCGCAGGTACAGACGGATTGGAACAAGTGCGTTTTGTGCCAAAAAAATCACACGAGAAAGTTTGCAATGCCCAGCAGAATCAAAACGGCACGATGTTGGAGTTGGTTATTCTACCATTGCCTTCAACATCAGACGTTTCAATGAACTTCACGAATTACCGATGCCACTAGAATTAGGACGCCTTGATGACGCGAATGGCATTGAAGCTACGTTGCTGGAGAACAATGCCAAGGGGCACAAATCTTGCCATACAAAATTCAATAATATAAAACTACAACGAGCAGAAAAAAGGAAATGCACACAGGGTTGCGACCCTGATGCTACTCCATCCAAGAAATACACTCGTCAAGTCGCTCATCATGAAGTGGCAGCATCGGATGTCTGTTTTTTATGCGAAGATGTGTCAACTTCCGAACCACTCCGTGAGGCATCAACTTTTCGTCTAGACTCACGCGTACGAAGATGTGCATTAGACCTGCAGGACGAGAGGCTACTTGCAAAATTGAGTGCTGGGGACATGGTCGCACAAGATGCAAAATATCATCCAAGGTGTCTTGTTTCACTTTACAACAAAACTAAATCATTACAAGATAAACAGAAGATGGACACAATTGATAAAGTCAACCATGGGATTGCACTAGCCGAGTTGCTGTCATTTATCGATGAAACAAGAATAGATGAAGAGCATGCCCCTGTCTTTAAACTTTCAGATCTCGTCAAACTTTATTCTAATCGTCTCGAACAACTTGGAGTGGAGCAGCATGTCAGACAACATAGCACAGAGTTAAAAAATCGTATCCTGGCCCAAATCCCAGACCTTACGGCTCATAAGGAAGGGCGTGATATACTACTTGCATTTGATAAAGATGTAGGACCTGCCCTCCGTAAAGTCTGCAAAGAAGACTAAGATGACGAAGCCATATGTCTTGCAAGGGCAGCGGAGATAGTACGTAGAGAAATGTTCCAAACTGCAGCTACATTCACAGGTTCATTTGATGAGGACTGCCAAGTAAAATCAGTACCTCAGTCACTGTTGACTTTGGTGTCCATGATCCTCGACGGCCCCAACATCAAGTCTCAATCAGGTGATGGTGTAACCCAAGCAACCCTCAGCACAGCTCAGTTGTTGCAGTACAATAGCTCCATCCGTCGCAGAGTGGGAAGTACTACTGTGCGTCACAACAAAGACAGAGAAACCCCATTGCCCATCTACGTGGGACTCACAGTCCATGCAAGGACTCGGAAACGTGACCTCATTGAGATGCTGTTTGATCTCGGACTGTCCATCTCCTATGACCGAGTGATGGCAATCTCCACATCCATGGGAAACAGAGTGTGTGAGCAGTATCACCGAGATGAGGTAGTGTGTCCACCCAATCTACGCGAGGGCTTATTCACAACGGCAGCGGTTGATAATATCGACCACAATCTGAGCTCCACAACGTCGACAGATTCCTTTCACGGTACTGGGATATCACTTTTCCAGCACCCCAGTCTGCAAAATAATGGGACGGACCGCAGGGAACACAGCGTCCTTGAACAGCCATCTACTACCACTACACTGTCAGAGCTCCCAGAGTCCTACACCTGTGTTCGTCCGCTGGTGTTACCTCGGAAAGATCCTCCACTCCCAAAGGCTGATGGTCCATTGAAGAGTGATGGGCAGGAGATCACCCAGGCATTGCACCAAGAGTATGGGTGAGTACTTGTAACATTCTAACATAATACCATGCCATAAGAACGTGATGCAATAACATTATTGTTATACCATGAGTAAATGTTTGCTTGTTTTCTGACAATTCTAATGTACTTTGCTTAATTTACAGATGGCTGGATACTGTGAAACAGAGGTATCAAGAAATCCCACAAAGTGACAGTAACTTATCATGGGCAACCTACCATGCCAGTAAGGAGTCAGGACAAGATAATCTGCCGGCGATCACAGCACTACTTCCCCTCTTTCCGGACGACTCCAAGTCTGTTGGTATGATACGGCACTCCATGGACGTGATTAAAAAAGCTGTGATGGAAGTCAACCAAGGACATAAACCAGTGATCACTGTGGATCAACCACTCTACACCATCTCCAAGCAGATACAGTGGACTTGGCCATCAACGTATGGGGAAGATCATTTCGTCATCATCTTGGGAGGGCTGCATATAGAGATGGCTGGACTAAAAGTGATCGGAGACTGGCTGGAAGATGCTGGATGGGTGGAAGCCCTGGTTCAGGCCAAAGTTGCTTCTCCTGGAACTGTAGAATCATTTCTGCATGCATCTCATGTTACAAGAACCAGACATGCGCATCAAGTGACAGCAAGCAGCTTATATATCCTACTGACAAAATCTTACGCCCATTACACAGAGTCTCTGGAGTCTGAAAGCCATCCTGAATCCTTTGATGACTGGTGTGGTCAACGAATTCGAGATGTGCCACAGTTCCAATTCTGGCACATCACTCTTCAACTGGAAGTCCTCCTCTTAACGTTTGTCAAGTCACTGAGGACAGCAAACTTCCCCCTGTACATGGACAGCCTCACACAGCTTGCACCATGGTTTTTCAGCATGGACCACACCAACTATGCACGATGGGTGCCTGTCCACATTCGAGACATGATGAGTCTTAGCAAGTCACACCCAGATATTGCTACTGAATTCACCAATGGCAAATTCACAGTTCACAAGACAAAACGAGTTTTCTCATCTATGGCCATTGACCAGGCTCATGAGCAAAATAATGCTGCTGTGAAGAGTGATGGTGGTGCTGTTGGACTCACTCAAAATCCAAATGCTCTTAGAAGATGGATGGTGGCTCGGCCGGAACTGATTAGAATGACTACCGAGTTTGAAGCATCCATGGAGGGAAGGAAAATAAGGATTAATCAAGACACACGCCACCATGAGCAAACATATAGTTCACAGGTAATCTTTACTCAACATGTCAAACGTCTGGTTGAAGTAATAGAGGAAATGGGAAACCCCTTCCTAGAAGAGAGTACAGACTTGCTGCGGCTGGACACAAGAGACATTGCTGACCCAACTGTTGTTGCTACTGTTCAACAGGCTGAGGAGATAGGTAAGCAACAGTACAAGACCTTCGTAGCAGACCGTCTACTGGAGCGAACCGTACCTTTTACTGAGCCAATAAAGAAGAATAAACTCCCATTGTTTAGTCGATCGTCTCCAAGAGAGAAATCCAAGACAAGTTTGCAAGTAACTTCGCTAAAGAGTGACTGCTCTTTATTCTCAAGACTCTACATTGCGTCTCAAACACGAGATGGTGATCTTGCAGAATTTTTCCGCCATGAAAACCAAGCATGTCCCCCGTCTTTATCTCAGCTTGGGAAGTTACGACTGGGAACCAAATCAGATCTATTGGTGTGTCTAGAGAGTTGCGCAGAGGTCAGAGGTGATGCTCCAAAACCAGATACTGACGTCACTATCCTTGACGGGGCAGTGTTGGTGAACGTTCTGAAACCAGTTGCTGCCAAAACCTTTGATGATTATGCGCTGAAAGTATTCTTGCCACACATACAAGGTCACTTGCAAAGAGCCTGTCATGTGGATATAGTCTGGGACCAGTACCGTGACAACAGCCTGAAAATCTCAAGCCAGGGACAAACGTGGGAAAGGCATTCGAAGGAGAGTTGACGGATCCACTGTTCTTCCAGGAAATTGGCAGCAGTTCCTGAGAATTGATGCAAACAAAACAGAACTGTTTGCCTTCTTGACAAAACACATCACACATCTTGTATCAGATAAGCAGATAGTCACCACGGATGGTTCAGATGTGACGTGCATTCCCGCACGCGACACCAGTCATCTTGCCCCATGTGACCATGAGGAGGCTGATACACGAATGATGATACATCTCGCGGATGCAGTCCGTGATGGATTTCAGAAAATTCTTCTGCGTACGGTGGATACAGATATAGTGGTATTGGCTGTGGCAGCAACAACCAAACTCAAAATCCAGGAGCTTTGGGTGGCCTTTGGGACAGGCCAGCACTTCAGGTATATTCCAGCACATGAAATTGCAGCATTCCTCGGACCAGATAAGTCACAGGCCCTCCCGATGTTCCATGCATACACAGGGTGTGACACAGTCTCGTCATTTCATACACGGGGCAAGAATACAGCCTGGGATACCTGGAAAGTATTTGACGAATTGACGCCAGCGTTAGTTCATCTCTCCACGGGGACAGCAGACATCTCTGATGACATTGTGGCAGTGTTCGAGCGGTTCACCATTCTTCTCTACGATCGCACCAGCAATCCCGTCAACATAGACGAAGCTCGACAGGCACTCTTCACGAAGAAAGGACGAGCCATGCAAGCTATTCCCCCTACCAGAGGAGCCCTGGTACAACAAATCAAGAGGGCTGTGTACACGGGTGGCCACTGCTGGGGAAACATGCTCAAGGTTGTTATGGATCTGCCCTCACCTGGGGATTGGGGATGGATCGATCCCCACAACTGGAAACCCCTGTGGTCCATGCTTCCTGAAGCCAGCATTTCATCAAGGGAGCTGATTTGTTGTAAATGCAAAAAGGATTGCAAGGGACGATGCAAGTGCAAACAAGCTAGTTTGAAATGTACCGCTTTGTGCCAGTGTGGTGGAGAAAATTGTGACGTATAAACAAGATCAAACTGGAACTATCTAGTAATATAAGTTACCGTTACAGTGCTTGGTGGGATAATTGACATTGCTGGCAACACAAATGCAAATTGTGGTCATTTGGAGAATACAATTATGGCATATATGTGTATCTAGAGTCATTTCATTAGAACATAAAGAAGCATTTGTGTCGTCCGGTAAAAAATAATCGCGGTCAAAACGGCTATTTTGTAAAATGGCCGCCATGGCTACCATAGGACGTTTTCGCGGTGGGTCCATATCTGGAATTATTCATTAGATTATTATTATCTATGACTGTGCCAAATTTCATGCTTGTACGTCTAAACCCACAATTCTTATGATGGATACACCTATCTGCCTGACTATTTACTTTGGAATTGAACCCACCTGTGGTAAGTTGCAGGTGCCTGCAATATATAAATCACTCATTCAACCAGTTAGAATGGAGAAAAGGAGTCATTCTGCTGTTGTCATTCTGCTGTTGTGTGTATGCACCACAATGAGCAAAGAGAAAAGAAAGAAATCCAGAGAATTGTCTGAGGTCAGACACAAGATTGTAGCCAAGCATGGACAATCTCAAGGCTACAAGTCCATCCATAGAGACCTTGATGTTCCTGTGTCCACCATACGTCATGTTATCAGGAAGTTTAAGGCCCATGACACTGTAGTCAACCTCCCTGGACTGGGCCTCAAGAGAAAACTTGATCGAAGATTGCAGCGAAGGATTGTTCGAATGGTGGAGAAAGCACCTAAATCAACTGCCAAACAGATTCAAGCTGACTTTCAGACACAAGGTATGACAGTTTCAACTCGCACCATCTGTCGCCAACTCAATGAAAGGGGGTTCTATGGAGACCGAGAAGGACCGCACTGCTGAAAAAGCCTGACTGGAGTTTTTCCAAAACATACCTGAACAAGCCAAAATCCTTCTGGGAGAATGTCCTGAGGACAGATGAGACCAAATTAGAGCTTTTTGGTAAAGCACATCATCTCTATGTTTAAAGAAAACAAAATGAAGCCTTCAAAGAAAAGAACACCTTCCCTACAGTCAAATATGGAGGATGTTCAGTGATGTTTTGGGATTGCTGTGCTGCCTCTGGCACTGGTGCCTTGAATGTGTGCATGGCATCATGAAATCAGGAGGTTACCAAATCATTTTGAAGCGCAATGTTCAACCCAGTGTCAGAAAGCTGGGTCTCCGTCAAAGGTCATGGGTCTTGCAGCAGGACAATGGCCCCAAACACACTTCAAAATCACCCAGGAATGGTTCAAGACAAAACGCTGGACTGTTCTGAAGTGGCCAGCAATGAGTCCAGATCTAAATCCCATTGAACACCTGTGGGGTTGATCTGAAAATAGCAGTTGAGAGAAGCACCCTTCAAATCTAGCAGAACTGAAGCAGTTTGCACAAGAAGAGTGGGCCCAACTGCCAGTAGAGTGGTGTGGGAAGCTCATTCATGGTAATAGGAAGTGCTTGAGTGCAGTTATTTTGTCCAAAGGCTGTGTTACCAAATATTAAATCTTGGGTGTCAATAATTTTGTCAATGCCATTTCTTTTTTTCTGATTTAAAAGGGTGTATTAAGCTCTGAATGAAAACGATGTGGTTGAGAATTTGCCTTTATGGTTCTGTAAAATTAACAGTGAAATAAAGAATTGTGGAGACCAAATACTTTGGTCAATTTCAACTTATTTTTAGAGAAAATTGTGAGTTGTTTGAAAAAAGTGCAAGGGTGCCAATATTTTTGGCCACGACTGTATATATATATATATATATATATGTATATATATATATATATATATACAGTATATATATATATATATATATATATATATATATATATATATATATACATATATATATATATATATATATATATATTGTTGTGGATATGAGGATTGTGTTTTTATTATTGTGTTTTTTTTTTTATTACTGCTTTATTCTGGACCCTCCTGCCTCCAGTCTGTGGTATAAAGGTCAAAGGGCGTTCCCGTAGTTAATTCCATAAAGCATACACGTTAGCCAATCATAGATTTCCCCCTTGTTGATAGTTATATCTTTATTATGTGTATTAGGGTAAGGCCTTTTCTTCCATTAAGATGACACTCCATTGCACCAAGTGAAATAAGATAGATTCCCTTCATTCCCCATTCCCACTCCCAAAACTTCCATTGCCAAGCCTCAATTGCCAGCTAAATCCCCTCCAAGTCTCCATTGCCAACCGCACTGGGCAGTTTGCCAGGTTTGTTACAGCGGTGGGTTGCTGATTTCGCCCCAAAGCCGCCATTAAGCATGTGCTCAGCTCGGGGAAGAAAGGCGTGCCCGCCCATCGTCATCAAGGGCGGAGCTAGAGGGCCGTGCCGACCAATCAGGGCCGAGGCGAGTTGACCGATGGGCGTGTCCTGAAGGCCGGCGGCTTGATCGCCGGAGGCGCTATAAAAGTGCGCGCGCAAGAAGCAAGACGTGGTTGAGTGGTTGCGTTGTTGAGTGCAGTAGTTGGACAGGGAGACGTGCAAGTTGTTGAGTTGAGTGGTTGGACCAGATGAGCTTTGACAAGACGAGAGAGACGAGTCCTGAAAAGAGCACGCGACATTCACACAGCCGCAGCAGCAACAGCCACAGCAGCAACAACAGCAGCTTGGGGCCTGTACGGCGGTTTTGAGCAGGGCCGCGAAGGAACGGCGGCTGCGAAACGCGCCGATCGTGCTGCAGGACCCGTTGGACCTTCCTCTCCCTCCAGCCATCCACCTCCTGCCTTTCCATCCTTTTGTGTACGTGAGTTTGTTCTGTGTGTCTTGTCCCTGGGTTAATTAAGACTGTAGGTAAGCTAGCGTTGCACTGTGTCTAATATCTTCTGTAAATTATTTTCTTATCTTTCCTTCTTCCTTGGTTACTTTGAGCGTGTAAATAATAGGAATAAATTTAGTAGTATTGCCAACCTTTTTTTTTTGTCTTCTTCTTCTTCTTCTTCACATCCGTGTCGCTTTTGTCTTTTCCTTATTGAATATCTGTGGCGCGATCCGGCCAACGTTCGGGAATCGGGTTAGTCGGGGTAACTGTGCGGCCGCGGTGCCATCCGCTCGGCAAACAACATCTTATCCGCGGTCCGTAACAATTGGTGTCAGGAGTGTCGGATTCGAACCTGGGACTAAATTTATTTAGCCCAAATTTTGGAACACCAATTGTGTTATTGGCAGTAACAATTGGTGTCGGGAGCGGGGTCGGACCCGAAGCGTGCTTAACGCGCTCAAAATTACAAGCTGCTGAAATTTGTGTTAAAGAAAAACCCGAATTTTGAAATCGCGCCATGGATGGTCAAGGCGACGGGATGCCGGTGGGAGAGATAGATGGGGTAGAATCGACCCAGGACCTCGGGGAAATGTATGTGGAGGAGGGCAATGAGGAGGTGGTTGAGGAGGTTTCAGGCGCGCAAAATGGCGCCTCGCACATGGCTACGGCGGCCGCGCCCGCAGCACAAGTGGGAGGGATTGATGTGCGGGACCTCATGGCGCAGATTAATGCAGCCATAGTAATGGCGAATATGGGGCTAGAAGCCAAAATAGAAGAGAACAGGGAGCGATTAGAGGGCCAAATGGGGGCAATGAGGGATGAAGCGTGGGGTACCAGTGCCCAAATAGGGAAGATAGACAGCAAATTTGAGGGGTTAGACAATAATTTCAAGGGATTAGACAATAAATTTGAGGGGTTAGACAACGGGATAAAAGAGGTAAAGAAGGGGTTAATGGGGTTAGAAAATAGGATGGAAGGCAAATTGCGGGAAATAGGGGAGCAATCCTCCCGGGAAATCAAACGGATGGGGAACCAGATAGAGGAGGTGAAAATCGGGTTAGAAGGTAAATTGGATGCTCAGAGGGATGAATTGGGACAGATGAGGGTGGCATCTACTAAGGAGATGGAGGAGATGAAAGAGGAGATACGACGAGGTGTAAGCGAGGAGGTCTCGGGGGTACGCGAGGAGGTAAAGCGAGGTGAAAAGCGTATGGAGAAAGAGGTGAGGAATAATACGGCTAGGTTACAGGGGGGCATAGAGGGCCTGACGAGGGGAGTAGAACAGCTGACAGTGGGACAAAAGGAACTCGTAGACCAAGTGGAAAAGAATACTGCAATAATCGGGGGGTTAAAAGTGACACAAAAAGACATTAAAAATGAATTAATAGCGACACAGAAGGAATGTCAGATGGTACATGAGGAGTTGACGAAGAAGTTGGAAGAGGTGACAGAAGTAATTGAGACGAAGGACCGAGAGGTGAGGACGCACATAGAAACGGTTAAAGTGGCGTTAGAGGAAGAGATAGAGGGGACGCACCGGGAAATAAGAGGTGAAGCAAAAGTTAGAGAAGGTGGAAGAGGGGGTGAGTGAAATTAAGAAGAGACGGACAGAAACTAAGAGAGAAATACAGGAGGAGGTGATGGAATATGTACAAGGTCGGTATTCAAATCATGATGGTGTGCTCGCTAACCAAATAAAGAGTTTGCAGGTGGCGAAGGAGGTGCGGAGACGAGGTGCCGAGGTGAGTGGCGATATACGTGGAAATGTATATGATGTGAGGGGAGCTTCAGTCGGCTTGGGGGTTGATTTGGATCCGGGTGTTAGTGAGAGGCCGTTGGCAAAGTGTGCGACAGGTACGGTGTGCGAAAGAGGAGGTGTGCGAGAATGTCCGACTCTGGGGTGTGTGAGGAAAAAGTGCGCGCCAAGGAGTGAGTGTGCTGTCGAGAGTGAGTCGGTCGTAGCGCGTGTGCGAGGGAGCACATGGAAGCGCGTAGTGGGGAGTGTTACAGAGGATGTAACGAGAGAGTGTACACCTGTGGTGAGTGTTACGGAGGGAGTAACGAGAGAGTGTGCGCGAGAAAGGTGTGTAACAGACAGGTGCATGAGGAAAGAGTGCGCTGTCAAAAGTAAGGGAGAATGCACACCTGTGGTGAGTGTTATGGGAGAGTGTGCGCAAGAGTGTGCGTGAGAAAGGTGTGTAACGGACAGATGCATGAGGAAAGAGTGCGCTGTCGAGAGTAAGGGTGAGTGCGCTGTCAAGAGTGGTGGTGAAAGTGGTAAGAGTGACACGGAGCGTGAGTTGGTTGTGGCAGGTGAGAGGGGATGTACACCTGGAATGGAAGAATGCACACCTGGAATGGTAGAGCGTGTGTGGGAATGCACACTTGAGTTAGTGGTGAGGCACGTGGTTGGGTGTGCAAGTGAGAGCACACCTGTGGTTGTCACCGAGGAGGTGACCGAGGAGGGGGCGCGAAGAGGTGTGTTGGTGAGGTGTGCGAACGACGAGTGTGTGCAAAGGTGTGCGGTGGTCAGGTGTGTGACCAAGTCTGTGAGCGGAATGAGTGTACCTGGGTGTGTCAGGGAAGGTGCAATGACCAAGAGCATGGAGACGGCTGGATGTATGAGCAAGGAACGGGCTGCGGGGTGTAAGCATGCAGGTGAAGCATCGACGGTAACCGGGTTAGCGGTTAGAGCGACGTATAGCCGAATCGGGCCCTCGGTGCGCGCCGGGCAGCTTCGCGTGCCGCGAGGACCAGCGGGGATCCGAACCACGGCGGTTTCGAAAGAACCGCCGTATGCGATCCACGCTGGGCCTCGCTCGGAACGGCCGCGTCCATGCTCCACTAGGCGGAGCGGGCAGCCCGATAGGAAGGGTCATCATGGCGACCCCTTTTTGTTAAGGCGTTCCGGCAGGTCGAGATCGGGCCATTGGACGGCTCTGTGCCGAGATGGTGCGTGGGATCTCGGCCCGAGTAAACCTCCTTCCCTTCACCGAGTGTCGGACGCATCCAACCGCCGGCACCAAAGAACCCGCATTCATTGCTCGGCTGTACGAAGCCGAGCTTTGGAAACGAATTGGCGCACCGAGAGGCACTAGTGAGTAGACTGATGACGAGGATAGTGTTTTGGCCCCGAAATTGGCGAGAAAAACAAAATTTGAGGATTGGCAGATTGATGATTGGTAGAATGATTGGCAGATGATTGGCAAATTTTTGATTTGTTGAATTTGGACGAGCAAAACTTATAGTTTGAGATACCTGATGTGATGGGATGGCAACTCTGCCATCTCTCACAGAGGGGGCAAAGGAGCACTAGTTATGGGGTTTGGCAGTGAAAACTAGCCCGGGAGGGTTTGGATAATGTGTAGGGATCTAGAGAAGATGACAATAGGTAACGTTAAGATTAGTTAGTGACAATGATACCTGTAGTGGGGACGCAGGTAGATTAGAGTGGATGATAATGATGTGGTATGTGCTTAGTTTAAAGGGAAGACGGGGAGCACTAAGTTAGCAGGGCAACAGGTAGATTAGATGATGCCGTGTGAGTGTTGGAGGTGTATTCAGAAGTGTATTGTGAAAAGTGTGTGGTTAAAAGGTGTGATTGCACAGGTGTGCAACTGAACAGGTGGATGGAGCAGTGTATGAGGGAGTGATGGTGATTGTGTTGACCAAATGGTCCAGGAAGGAAGGAGGGTGCAGGTGGCACCAGGTGTGATTGCACAGGTGTGCAACACCAGGTGTATGGAGAATGGTTGTGTGAAATACATGGAGTGTGGAATACATGGAGTGTGGAATACATGGAGTGTGGAATACATGGAGTGTGGAATATATGGAGTATTGGAATGGATGGTCGTGGAGTGAGTATGGTGGAAACTATGGAGTGGAGTGGATGGTGCGAAGGTGTGAATGGGGGAAGAGTGGACCCCCATCACGAATACCTGGGGATGGTAGTGTAAGTGTTAGGTAGAGGGTATAGGTAAATTGTGGTTGGATATTGGCATCTGTGGTGCGGGTGAAAGAATGGTATTTGGATGGGTGCATTAGTGTTGTGGAAATGGCTGGGCGTGTAGCCTGTTAGTGTGTGTAGTTGGTTTGGGCACTCCACCACTGTGAGGATGTCGGCCAGGTGAGGCCGCAGGTGGGCTCTGGGAGCCGGTAGAGTTGTTGTGGATGGGGCTCGAGGATCCGGAGGACGGACCCGGGTAGCCCAGTGCCAGAGGGCACCGAGGGGTGACAGAGCCAGGAGGGGCCTTCCCCAGTTAGATAGGTTAGGGTGAGGAGCGAGGTAAGCTCGGGTGGCAACTGCAGTGGTGGAGGTGTTTAGGTGGGTAGACCTGCTGGGAGAGCTACACGCCCCAGTCCTGAAATTGTGCAAGGGCACAGGGAGTTGCATCGGGGGAGTGAGACCCCAAATTGAGAAGCACCACAGTTTGGTCAATGGGAATTGGTTTTTAGAACCCATAGTGTAAGATGGCCAATGGATTGGCAGGGAAAGACCCCGGGTAGTGTAAAGTGTATTAAAGTCATTTAGAAAGTAGTTAGGATGAAGATCTCCTCGCACCATCTGCATCCACTCACCTGAGGTGACGTAACTCCACACCATGCCATGTTTTATTATTTTTATTGTGCAGATGTTTGGAATGTGAGACGCATCATGACGTGGGTGTGACATTGTGCTTGTTGTCCATCTCTCCCTCCTTATGAGGATTGATGATGAATTGGTGATAGCAAATTTTGGTTGGAGGGATTGTGGAGACGAATTTGGTGTAGGGGAAATATGGGGAAGACATGACATTAGCAACGAATTTGTAAATGTGTAGATTGTTGTAAATATGGGGTAAGGGCAAGGGTAGAGTAGGTGACAGGGGGGGTGACGTACGGTAGGGACGAGTTTTCTCACTTCGCTCTCCGTACGCACTTCACCTTGCATTGCCTTATTGATGTGTACCCTTGTGACCTTACCCCTCGCTCATCTGTCTTTCCCCCCTTTGTCTCCCACATGAGGACCTGTGCGCCACTGGACGCCGAGGGGAGCGTGCGTGAGTCCGCCATTGTGCGCCCGGAACTCCCAGAACCAGCTGTCTGCATCGATGCACCACATTATGGACCACATGTCTGTGGCCGAGCACCACTTATGGACCCCATGGGTTGGGGCATGGCCCCTCTGCTGGAACCGGCCATGAAGGCCCGAAATCTTGCTGGCGGACCTTGATCACAGGGCACCGATGCCCCACAGGTGAACCACACTAGTCGGCCCTGTGGGCCATAAATAAAATAAATAAAAATGGACACGTTGGGTGCATTTTAATAGTGCAAATAGGCCGCCAGCAAAGAAGATGACAACATCGGGAAAATAATAATAGCCAGCAGAGGGAGCCGAAGAGCAAGAGACCACCTGCAGGGTTAGGGGTTGTTGTTTTTATTTTCATGAACAGTGATGACTGTGCACCGATTGGTGCTTGAGGGTGTGTTGGTGCGTTTTGGGTGCTTTCATGGTGCGTCGATGCAGAGCAGACTGTCTCTCCCCCCCAAAAGAACAATCACAGGTCCTGGGTTAGTTTTGTAAATAAAAGCAGAGTCATTGTAAATAATGCTCCCCACCGTCAGTGTATAGTTTGAAGACCATTCCGCAATTCGGTTAGCTGTGGGCGTGAATCTGTTAGGCAGGGTGCAATGGAGCAGCGGGACATATTTATTTATGTTTTAAAACTGTCACACTCAGGGTCAGGTTAAAAGTAGAGGGAACTACACGTACGTGTCACACTAAGTTAAAGTTATAGGCCCGGGCCGTGCCTAAGAGGAGGAGGGTGCAGTGTTGTGGATATGAGGATTGTGTTTTTATGATTGTGTTTTTTTTATTATTACTGCTTTATTCTGGACCCTCCTGCCTCCAGTCTGTGGTATAAAGGTCAAAGGGCGTTCCCGTAGTTAATTCCATAAAGCATACACGTTAGCCAATCATAGGTTTCCCCCTTGTTGATAGTTATATCTTTATTATGTGTATTAGGGTAAGGCCTTGTCTTCCATTAAGATGACACTCCATTGCACCAAGTGAAATAAGATAGATTCCCTTCATTCCCCATTCCCACTCCCAAAACTTCCATTGCCAAGCCTCAATTGCCAGCTACATCCCCTCCAAGTCTCCATTGCCAACCGCACTGGGCAGTTTGCCAGGTTTGTTACAGCGGTGGGTTGCTGATTTCGCCCCAAAGCCGCCATTAAGCATGTGCTCAGCTCGGGGAAGAAAGGCGTGCCCGCCCATCGTCATCAAGGGCGGAGCTAGAGGACCGTGCCGACCAATCAGGGCCGAGGCGAGTTGACCGATGGGCCTGTCCTGAAGGCCGGCGGCTTGATCGCCCCAGGCGCTATAAAAGCGCGCGCGCAAGAAGCAAGACGTGGTTGAGTGGTTGCGTTGTTGAGTGCAGTAGTTGGACAGGGAGACGTGCAAGTTGTTGAGTTGAGTGGTTGGACCAGATGAGCTTTGACAAGACGAGAGAGACGAGTCCTGAAAAGAGCACGCGACGTCCACACAGCCGCAGCAGCAACAGCCACAGCAGCAACAACAGCAGCTTGGGGCCTGGACGGCGGTTTTGAGCAGGGCCACGAAGGAACGGCGGCTGCGAAATGCGCCGATCGTGCTGCAGGACCCGTTGGACCTTCCTCTCCCTCCAGCCATCCACCTCCTGCCTTTCCATCCTTTTGTGGATGTGAGTTTGTTCTGTGTGTCTTGTCCCTGGGTTAATTAAGACTGTAGGTAAGCTAGCGTTGCACTGTGTCTAATATCTTCTGTAAATTATTTTCTTATCTTTCCTTCTTCCTTGGTTACTTTGAGCGTGTAAATAATAGGAATAAATTTAGTAGTATTGCCAACCTTTTTTTTTTGTCTTCTTCTTCTTCTTCTTCTTCTTCACATCCGTGTCGCTTTTGTCTTTTCCTTATTGAATATCTGTGGCGTGATCCGGCCAACGTTCGGGAATCGGGTTAGTCGGGGTAACTGTGCGGCCGCGGTGCCATCCGCTCGGCAAACAACATCTTATCCACGGTCCGTAACAATATATATATATATATATATATATATATATATATATATATATATATATATATATATATATATATATATATATATACATATATATATATATATATATATATGTACATATATATATATATGTATATATATATATATGTATATATATATATATATGTATATATATATATATATATATGTATATATATATATATATGTATATATATATATATGTATATATATATATATGTATATATATATGTATATATATATATATGTATATATATATATGTATGTATATATATATATATGTATATATATATATATGTATATATATATATATATGTATATATATATATATGTATATATATATATATATATATGTATATATATATATATGTATATATATATTGTTACGGATCGCGGTTAAGATGTTATATTGACCGAGCGGTGGTGTATTACCGCGACCAAACAGTTCCCCCGATTCTTCCCCAACTCACCCGATTCACCCCAAACTTTGGCCGTATCGCACCGCAGCTGCCCAATCTGGAAAAGACTAAAACGACGAATGCAAAGAGGAAGGCAAAGAAAGGTTTGGAAATACTACTAAATTTATTTACTATTTACACACATAAGCAAAAAGAAAGCAGTCACGTTTATTTACAACACATAAGACGCAGGTGACACAGTGCAAATACTAGCTTACCTACAGTCTTAATTAACCCCGGGACAGAACAAACAAAAGACAGACTCACACGGGGAATGATGACAGGAGTTGGCTGGAAGGAGAGGATGGCTTGGAGCTGTATTGTGCAGCATGATCGGCGCGTTTAGCAGCCGCCGTTCCTTCACGGCCCTGCTCAAAACCGCCGTCCAGGCCCCAAACGGCTGTTGGGTGTTGTTGCTGCTGTGGCCGCCGCTGCTTTTCCAGGATTACAACAGGCTTTGTGCTTTCTGGGATGTCCTCTCCTTGGATGTTCTCTATGTTCTCTTGGTCCAATCACTCCTCACCACCGACAACTCAACGCAACCAACGCAACCACTGACCACCACAACGCAACCACTGACGACCAAAAACCACACAACTCAGCTCTGCTTCTTGGACCCTCTCTCTTCTCAACGGCTTGGGCTCCCTTTTGTCTGCCGGTCAAAGCTCCTCTCTCAAAGCTTGTCTCAGCTTCTCTTTTGAGAGCGTCGCGCTGCAGATTTTAGCTGCGGTCACGCCTGCTCATTCCCTCCTCTCAGCGCCTCTCTTTCTTCTTCAAAGCTCGACTGCCTGGGGGAGCGTCGCGCTGTGGGTTATATAGGCCCCGCCCCTCAACCTTTGCGAACCTCCCCGATCGCTCTTCCTCCGCCCTCTCTAGCCAAACCCCTGGCTCATGGTTGGTCGAGTGGGGCTGGCTCACTCCTCCCCTCTATGACGAGGTGGAGACACGCCTTTCTTCTCCGACCCTGCCTCGTGGTCAATGGCGGTTATTGGAGGGGAGGTAATTGCCAAACGACGAAAAGGGGGAATGGAGGTTTTGGGAATGGGAATGAAGGGAATCTATCTCTTTCACTTGTGCAATGGAGTACTTCAATTAATGGGAGACACAGCCTTACCCTAAAACACAGAATAAGATATAACTATCGAACAGGGGTATTCTATTATTGGCTGACGTGTATGCTTGTGGACTAATTATGGGATGCCCTTTGACCTTTACACAGCTCCGGAGGCAGGGGGCGCAGAATAAACAATAATAATAATTCACACAATCAAAAAAATATACAGTCCTCATATCCGCAACACTGCACCCTCCTCCTCTTAGGCACGACCCGGGCCTACAACTTTTATTTAGTGTGACACGTAGGTGTAGTTCCCTCTACTTTTAACCTGACCCTGAGTGCGACAGTTTTAAAACATAAATAAATGTGTCCCGCTGCTCCATTGCACCCTGCCTAACAGACTTACGCCCACAGTTAACCGAATTGCGGAATTGTCTTCAAACTATACACTGACGGTGGGGAGCATTATTTACAATGATGCTATTTTTATTTACAAAACTAACCCAGGACCTGTAATTGTTCTTTCTGGGGGGGAGACAGTCTGCTCTGCATCAATGCACCATGAAAGCACCCAAAAACGCACCAATACACCCCCAAGCACCAATCGGTGCAGTCACCACAGTTCATCAGTGTTCAATAATAAAAATAACCAAACAACCCCTAACCCTGCAGGTGATCTCTTGCTCTTCGGCTCCCTCTGCTGGTTATTATTATTTGTTCTTCCAGTTGTTGTCTTTCTTTCATTTTCTTACTGGCGTCCTATTTGCAATAAAGCTTGCCCAAACGTGTCCATTTTATTTATTTTATTTATGGGCCACAGGGCCGATTACGTGTGGTTCACCTGTGGGGCATCGGTGCCCTGTGGCCAAGGTCCGCCAGCAAGACTTCGGGCCCTCATGGCTGGTTCCAGCAGAGGGGCCATGCCCCAACCCATGGGGTCCATAAGTGGTGCTCGGCCACAGACATGTGGTCCATAATGTGGTGCATCGATGCAGACAGCTGGTTCTGGGAGTTCCGGGCGCACAATGGCCGACTCACGCACGCTCCCCTCGGCGCCCCATGGCGCACAGGTCATGTGGGAGACAAAAGGGGGACAAGAGAAATGAGCGAGGGGTAAGGTCACAAGGGTACACGTCAATAAGGCAATGCAAGGCGAAATGCGTACGGAGAGCGAAATGAGAAAGCTCGTCCCAACCGTACGTCACCCCCCTGTCACCTACACTACCCTTGCCCTTACCCCATATGTACAAAAATCTACACATTACCAATCCGTCGCTACCGTCACGTCTTCCCCTTATTTCCCTTATACCAAATTCGTCTTCACTCCCCCACTATCCAAAGTTTGCCATCACCCAATTCGTCATCAATCCTCATAAGGAGGGAGAGATGGAATTACGCACAATGTCACACCCACGTCATGATGCGTCTCACAATCCAAAACATTTGCATTAATGAAAAATAATAAAAACATGGCATGGTGTAGAGTTCCTGTCACCTCAGGTGAGTGGATGCAGATGGTGCGAGGAGACTCCAATCCTAACTATCCTCTAAATGACCTTAACACACTTTACACTACCCGGGGTCTCTCCCTGCCAATCCATTGGCCAACTTACACTATGGGTTCTGTTACATATTTATGTGAATGTATGTGAATTACCATTCAGGTCTTTGCTTATCCGTGTGTAGTATATTAAGGGTTGTTGTGATTGGAGGGTCAGGAGCCCTTCTGAACAAGTGGCCGGAAACGGAAGTGACCGGAAACGGAAGAGGAAAAGACACGAGGAAAAAAGGACGAGGATTATTCTTCCTCGCCCCGCTCCGACAAAAGGTGGGATCGACCTTGCGCTGTGTGGAAAAGCGGCGTTCCGAAGCCTGTCTGGCGAGAGGAATTACCGGGACGTGTACCTGCCCGGTGGAGACGTCAAGTTGACGTGGGGCCGTGCATCGACCCCGCGTCTGGCATCGTTCGCGGCACCGTCCAAACAGACGCGTGCGGGTCGCACGTTGGGGCCTAACGCGCCTTGCAAACGACGTGGGGTTTGGCTTGCTCTACCGTATCCGCTTCGCGTGGCCACGAGGGGCTGCAGCCACGGTGCCTGGTACGATACCTGCCCGGTGGAAACACGTCCACCCGGGGTTCGTTCAACCGCCCGAGTGCGGCGACGGCGACCATCATCTTGGTCAGGAGGGGCCCAGAGACATTGTGCGGGACCGAGACCAAAAGGGTGTCGTGAGTACTCACCGGGACACACATGTATAAGATGGCCATCTTAATCATAGGGAATTGATTGTGAATTGGGAATTGGTGATGATTGTGTATTGTTGATTGCTCGGGGAAAATCTCTGTGGTTGTGTCATTGAAATTGTATGGTATCATTACCATTAGAAATATATCCTTGAACATCAGTTGTCTCCTGGGTGAAATTCATATGGATTGCGTGGCGAAAGCGCATATATAATACAGCTTGCTGGCGGAGTTCCTCTCACGGTCCGGGGGTCACCGAGACCAGGTATTCACCGAGGGGACCACGTAACAGAATTGGGGGCTCGTCCAAATTACGATTCGCGGTTTCGCAATTGGGTCTACGTCCGGGATTTAAAATTGTATAAAATAATAAAATAATAATTTTTTATTAATTAAAATTTATTAATTAATTATTAATTGGTAAATTTTTTTGAGAAATTGGGGTAAAGTCTTGGGTGAAGGTTAACAGGTGTTAACGATAGGCACCATGGCGTTTGTGGCACAGAACTTTGGGGTAACCCCGAGTGAGGCACAGTTCCGAGCGTTGCTAAAGTCGGACCTCTTGAAATTGGCCAAACATTTTAACTTGGAGGTCCGAACTAATTTGAGGAAGGCAGAGTTGCAGGCCACAGTGATACAATCTATGGTGGGATTAGGAACATGGGACGAGTTAGCCTGGGAGTGGCTACCCGAAGAACCAGAAGACGTTGAGCTCCGGAAACTGGAGTTGCAATTACGGAGCCAGGAACGGATTAAAGAAGAAGAAAGGAAAGCAGAAAAGGAAAGAGCAGAAGAAGAAAGGAAAGCAGAAAAGGAAAGAGCAGAAGAAGAAAGGAAAGCAGAAGAGAGGAGGGAAGAGAAACAAGCGGAGGAAAGGAGAGTGGAACGAGAACTCCAGGAAAGGTTAAAAGAAGAAGAAAGGAAAGCAGAAGCGAGGAGAGAAGAGAAACAAGCAGAGGAAAGGAGAGTGGAACGAGAACTCCAGGAAAGGTTAGAAGACAAAAAAGCAGAGGAAAGGAGAGTGGAACGAGAACTCCAGAAAAGGTTGGAAGAGAAAACAGCACAAGAAAGAACCGAGGAAAGGAGAGTGGAAAGAGAACTCCAGGAAAGAAGAGAAAAGGAACAAGCAGAGGAAAGGAGAGCTGCAAGGGACCTCGAAGCAGAGGAGAGAAAAGCGGAAAGGGAATTAAAGGAACGTGACATGGAGCTTCAGCAAGAAATCAAATTCAAGGAGCTGGAGTTAATGAGAGAACGGGGAGAGGCACCACCCTTGCTGACGGGGTCGACACCTAACCAGAAAACCTGGGATGTGGGCAGACATGTGAGGCTGGTTCCACCGTTCAGTGAAAAGGAAGTCGCGAAATTTTTCCCACACTTTGAGAAAGTGGCTCGACAATTAAACTGGCCGGAGGAGGCCTGGACCATACTCGTGCAAAGTGTGCTGGTGGGGAAAGCTCAGGAAATTTATTCGGCGCTACCAATGGACCAATGTGCAGATTATGAGGTACTGAAGAAGCACATCCTCAAGGCCTATGAGTTGGTTCCGGAAGCTTACAGGCAAAAATTCAGGAATGCCAGGAAGAGGGAGAGTGAGACCCATGTGGAGTTTGCCAGAGTGAAAGAAAACATGTTTGATCGGTGGTGTGAGTCAAAAGGAGTCGGGAAAGACTTCGAGACATGGCGGGACTTGATCCTGGTGGAGGAATTCCAGCAGTGTGTCCACGAGGACATCAAAGTGTACCTGCAGGAAAAGAAGGTACCAAAGTTGTGGGACGCAGCCACCATGGCAGATGATTATGCCTTAACCCACCGAATAGGGGTCCACAAACCTAACTCCTCGCCTAGATCTCCGCAGGGGAGGTGGGGAACAGCAGGTGCGGAGAACGACCATACATGGCGGCGGCCTCGAGATGATTATGGGGACAACTATGATACCCCACCGGTTCGAAATCAGAGGGATGCGGGCCCAAGACAAACTTATAGTTCGGGGGGCCCGAGGCAGACCCCGAGTTTTTCCTCCGGGCCTACTTGCGCGTTTTGCAAGAAACCTGGACACTTGATGTCCAGTTGTTACCTCATGAAAAGGGACAACCCAGAGCGGAGTCCGACTATTACAACTCCGAATGCGATGGCTAGCGTAAGAAATCGCCATCAAAAGGGTTACCAACCATTTATTTCAGAGGGGTTTGTGTCACTGGATGGAGCCTCGACTAACCGGAGACCGGTTAGGATATTGAGGGACACAGGGGCCCACCAATCTTTAATGCTTGAAGGCATTTTGCCAGGGTCCGAGGAGACGGCAACGGGGGATAGTGTTCGTTTACAGGGGATCGGGGGCGGTGTTAGTGCTCCCCTTCATGTCATCCATTTGGAGTCCGATTTGGTGTCAGGACCGGTCACCGTCGGTTTACAAGCCACGCTTCCTGTAGAGGGTGTATCTGTGGTTATCGGGAATGATTTGGCCGGGGGTCAAGTTTATGGTAACCTGAGGGTTGGTAAAGAGCCCAGCAGGGAGAATAACACCCCACCAGCTCGGGATGGCGACAAAAGTGCCAAGTTATTTGTAGGGGGACTGAACTTCAAAACAGAGGAAGAAGTTCTGACCTCTGTCTTCAACAGATATGGGCCGCTGGTGGAAGTGCGGTTGGTAAGAGACTGGGAAACGCAACAGTCAAGAGGGTTCGGCTTTGTCACGTTTGCCAGCACAAAAGACGCCAGAGAGGCAGAGAAGAATTGGAATGGCAAGGATTTGGAGGGTCGGACCATAACAGTAGGGAAGGCATTTCGTAGGCGTCGAGAGGTCTACAGGAGAGGACAACTGGGCGGTAGTTTTGGTTGTGGCCACAATCAATATTATTATGGAGGCTCCCTGAGTTACGGCCGCTCCCGAAGGAAGGATTGGCAAAGTAGTGTCCGAGAAGGAGACCGCTATTCATGGGACTACAGGGACCAGTGGTCCCACCCTAATTATTAGGGAAGTTCTGAGAAGTTGAAGCACTGAAGGCGGCGGAGCCGCCGAGCCAAGATTCCTACACGAATTAACCGTGAACGCCGTTCCTAAAGGCGTCCATGTAGTGAACTTTCATGCACGGACTAACCGTGAACTCCACGTTCCTCAAGGCGCCCATGTAGAGAACTTTCCTGCACGGACTAACCGTGAACTCCGCGTTCCTAAAAGCATCCATGTAGTGAATACTCGGCTTGGCCTCCCAGAAAAGTGCTATCGAGTGGCTTAACTTTGGATCTTTGATCAACCCCTTAACCTTCATTCACAAGAAACTGGCGGTCAAAGTCAGAGGGTCAGGAGATGGAGTTTGATTTGGCAGGGACAATGTCGTTGCTGGTGCTTAGTCCAGAGTGAGTAATCTGGAGGGGTTGTGGTGAAATTTTGGTTGCTTTATTTTTAAGTGATAACTGTGCCCGGGGGCAACTGATAATGTGGGGGGGGTTGAGTTATCTGGTTTGTTTCTCCAAATTGGCCGGCAAAGAAAGTTTTCGCTGGGTTCAAACCTTCTTTCTTGAAGGGGGGGAGTGTTACATATTTATGTGAATGTATGTGAATTACCATTCAGGTCTTTGCTTATCCGTGTGTAGTATATTAAGGGTTGTTGTGATTGGAGGGTCAGGAGCCCTTCTGAACAAGTGGCCGGAAACGGAAGTGACCGGAAACGGAAGAGGAAAAGACACGAGGAAAAAAGGACGAGGATTATTCTTCCTCGCCCAGCTCCGACAAAAGGTGGGATCGACCTTGCGCTGCGTGGAAAAGCGGCGTTCCGAAGCCTGTCTGGCGAGAGGAATTACCGGGACGTGTACCTGCCCGGTGGAGACGTCAAGTTGACGTGGGGCCGTGCATCGACCCCGCGTCTGGCATCGTTCGCGGCACCGTCCAAACAGACGCGTGCGGGTCGCACGTTGGGGCCTAACGCGCCTTGCAAGCGGCGTGGGGTTTGGCTTGCTCTACCGTATCCGCTTCGCGTGGCCACGAGGGGCTGCAGCCACGGTGCCTGGTACGATACCTGCCCGGTGGAAACACGTCCACCCGGGGTTCGTTCAACCGCCCGAGTGTGGCGACGGCGACCATCATCTTGGTCAGGAGGGGCCCAGAGACATTGTGCGGGACCGAGACCAAAAGGGTGTCGTGAGTACTCACCGGGACACACATGTATAAGATGGCCATCTTAATCATAGGGAATTGATTGTGAATTGGGAATTGGTGATGATTGTGTATTGTTGATTGCTCGGGGAAAATCTCCGTGGTTGTGTCATTGAAATTGTATGGTATCATTACCATTAGAAATATATCCTTGAACATCAGTTGTCTCCTGGGTGAAATTCATATGGATTGCGTGGTGAAAGCGCATATATAATACAGCTTGCTGGCGGAGTTCCTCTCACGGTCCGGGGGTCACCGAGACCAGGTATTCACCGAGGGGACCACGTAACAGTTCTAAAAACCAATTCCCATTGACCAAACTGTGGTGCTTCTCAATTTGGGGTCTCACTCCCCCGATTCATCTCCCGGTGCCCTTGCACAATTTCTGGGCTGTGACATGTAGCTCTCCCAGCAGGTCTACCCACCTGCACACCTCCACCACTGCAGTTGCCTCCCGAGCTTACCTGCTCCTCACCCTAACCTATCTAACTGGGGAAGCCCCCTCCTGGCTCTGTCACCCCACTCGGTGCCCTCTGGCACTGGGCTACCCGGGTCCGTCCTCCGGATCCTCAGGCCCCATCCACAACAACTCTACCGGCTCCCAGAGCCCACCTGCGGCCTCACCTGGCTGACATCCTCACAGTGGTGGAGTGCCCAAACCAACTACACACACTAACAGGCTACACGCCCAGCCATTTCCACAACACTAATGCACCCATCCAATCATCATTCTTCCACTCGCACCACAGATGCCAATATCCAACCACAATTTACCTATACCCTCTACCTAACACTTACACTACCCGCCCCGGGTATCCGTGATGGGGGTCCACTCTTCCCCCATTCACACCTTCGCACCATCCACTCCACTCCACAGTTTTCCACCATACTCACTCCACGACCATCCATTCCAATACTCCATTTATTCCACACTACCATTCTCCATACCTGTTGTTGCACACCTGTGCCCTCACACCTGGTGCCACCTGCACCCTCCTTTCTTCCTGGACCATTTGGTCATCACAATACACATCACCATCACTCACTCATACACTGCTCCATCCACCTGTTCAGTTGCACACCTGTGCAATCACACCTGTTCAATCCTCAAACACACGGCATCATCTCATCTAACTACTCCCCTCTGAAACTTGCGCTTCCCAGTCGCCCCTTTAAACTATTGCGCTCCCACGTCATTATCATCCACGCTAATCTACCTGCGTCCCCACTACAGGTATCCTTGTCACTAACTAACCTTAACGTCACCTAATGTCATCTTCGCTAGATCCCTACACACAATATCCTAACCCACCCGGGCTAGTTTTCACTGCCATCAACCCCATAACCTAGTGCTCCTTTGCCCCCCTCTGTGAGGGATGGTGGATTTGCCATCCCACCACATCGGGGGTCTCTCACTATAAATTTTGTTCGTCCAAATTCAATAAATCAAAAATTTGCCAATCACTCTACCATCATCAAATTTTGGTTTTTTTTCTAATTTCGGGGCCAAAACACTATCCTCATCACCCGTCTACTTATTAGATCCTCTCGGTGCGCCAATTCACGTCTACAGCCCGGCTTCGTACAGCCGAGCAATGAGCGCGGGTTCTTTGGTGCCGGCGGCTGGATGCGTCCGGCACTCGGTGCAGGGACGGGGGCTTACCCGTGCCGAGATCCCACGCACCACCTCGGCGCGGAGCCATCCAATTGCCCGATCTCGACCTGCCGGAACGTCTCAATAGAAAGTGGTCGCCATGACGACCCTTCCTATCGGGCTGCCCGCTCCGCCTAGTGGAGCCCGGACGCGGCCGTTCCAAGCGAGGCCCAGCGTGGATCGCGTACGGCGGTCCTTTCGAACCCGCCGTGGCTCGGATCCCCGCTGGTTCTCGCGGCACGCGAAGCCCGGCACGCACCGAGGGCCCGATTCGGCTAAAAGTCGCTCTAACCGCTAACCCGGTTACCGTCGATGCCTCACCTGCATGGTTACACGCATACGCTACCCCTTTCTTGCTCATACCTCCAGCTGTTCCCATGCTCCTCGTACCTTTCCTTACACACCTCGGTACACTCATTCCGCTCACCGACTTGGTCACACACCTGACCACCGAACACCTTGGCACACATTCGTCGCTCGCACACCTCACCAACACACCTCTTCGCGCCCCCTCCTCGGTCACCTCCTCTGTGACAATCACAGGTGTGCTTTCACTCGCACACCAAACCACGTGCCTCACGACCAACTCAAGTGTGCATTCCCACACACGCTCTACCATTCCAGGTGTGCATCCTTCCATTCCAGGTGTACATCCTCGCTCACCTGTCACAACCAACTCACGCTCCGTGTCACTCTCACTACTCTCACCTCCACTCTCGGTCGCGCACTCACCCTTACTCTCGACAGCGCACTCTTTCCTCATGCACCTGTCCGTTACACACCTTTCTCGCACACACTCTTGCGCACACTCTCCCGTTACACCCTCTGTAACACTCAACACAGGCGCGCATTCCCCCTTACTCTTGACAGCGCACTCTTTCCCCATGCACCTGTCCGTTACACACCTTTCTCGCGCATCCTCTTGCGCACACTCTTTCGTTACTTCCTCCGTAACACTCGCCACACCGCGCTTCCATGTGCTCCCTCGCACACGCGCTACGACTGACTCACTCTCGACAGCACACTCACTGGTCGGCGCGCACTTTTTCCTCACACACCCCATGGTCGGACATTCTTGCACACCTCTTTTTTCGCACACCTGACCTGTCGCACACTTCACCAACGGCCTCTCACGAACACCCGGATCCATAGCAACCCCCAAGCCGACTGAAGCTTTCCTCACATCATATACATTGCCGAATATTTCGCCACTCACCTTGGCACCTCGTCTCCGCACCTCTTTTTCCACCTGCAAACTCTTTATTTGGTTAGTGAGCAGCACATCATGATTTGAACACAGACCTTGTACATATTCCATTACTTCCTCCTTTATCTCCCTCTTAGTTTCTGTCTGTCCCTTCTTAATTTCACTCACCTCTTCTTCCACTTCCTCTAATTTTTGCTTCACCGCTTTTATTTCCCGGTGCGTCTCCTCAAGTTCGTCCTCTAAGGCTACCGTGACCGTCTCTAGGTGCATCCTCACCTGCTGGTCCTTCGTCTCCATTACCTCTGTCACCTCGTCCACCCTCATTGTCAGTCCCTCACGTACCATCTGACATTGCCTCTGTGTCGCTATTAAGTCTTCCTTGATGTCTCTTTGTGTCGCTTTTAACCCTCCTAGTACCGCAGTGTTCCTTTGAACCTGCTCCACTAACTCCGCTTGTCCCTCTGTCAGCTGTTCCACCTCCTCTGTCAGATCTTCTATTCCCCCTTGTAACTTTGCCGTCCCATTTCTCACCTCTTTCTCCATACGCTTCTCACCTCGCTTTACCTCCTCGCGTAGCCCCGAAACCTCCTCACTTACACCTCGTCGTATCTCCTCTTTCATCTCCTCCCTCTCTTTTGTAGATGCCACCCTCATCTGTCCCAATTCATCCCTCTGAGCATCCAGTTTGGTTTCTACCCCGATTTTCACCTCCTCTATCTGGTTCCCCATTCGTTTGATTTCCCTGGCAGATTGTTCCCCTATTTCCCGCAATTTGTCCTCCATCCTATTTTCTAACCCCATTAACCCATTTTTCACCTCTTTTATCCCGTTGTCTAACCCCTCAAATTTGTCGTCTAACTTCCCAAATTTCTTGTCTAATCCCTTAAAATTATTGTCTAACCCCTCACCGGTACCCCTCGCTTCGTCCCTCATTACCCCCATTTGGCCCTCCAATCGCTCACCCAATCGCTCAATTTGGCTCCCCATACTCATCTGTACAGCTGCCTGTAGCTGCGCAATGAGGGCCTGCATGTCAATCGGCTGCATGTTAAAGCCCGTTGATACAGCGGGCTCGGCTACCGCGCGCTCGTGCGAGGCGCCTTTTTGCGCGCCTGAAACCTCGTGCGCGAGAGCGCCATTTTGTGCGTCTGATACCCCCTCAACCGCCTCCTCATTGCTCCCCTCCATTTGATCCTGGGTTACTCCTAACCCCTCCTCTAGCTCACCCACCGGCATTCGATCGCCTTGACCAGCCATGGCGCGATTTCAAAATTCGGGTTTTTCTTTAAAACAAAATCAAATTTCGGTACTTTATAATTTTGACCAAATTTTTTCCTAGATGTTTTTTTGTTTTTTTTAACAAAATTTGGTTCGGGCCTCGAATCTCACTCCTCGACACCAATTGTTACTGTCGCGGTTTAGATGTTATATTGACCGAGCGGTGGTGTATTACCGCGACCCAACAGTTCCCCCGATTCTTCCCCAACTCACCCGATTCACCCCAAACTTTGGCCGTATCGCACCGCAGCTGCCCAATCTGGAAAAGACTAAAACGACGAATGCAAAGAGGAAGACGAAGGCAAAGAAAGGTTTGGAAATACTACTAAATTTATTTACTATTTACACACATAAGCAAAAAGAAAGCAGTCACGTTTATTTACAACACATAAGACGCAGGTGACACAGTGCAAATACTAGCTTACCTACAGTCTTAATTAACCCCGGGACAGAACAAACAAAAGACAGACTCACACGGGGAATGATGACAGGAGTTGGCTGGAAGGAGAGGATGGCTTGGAGCTGTATTGTGCAGCACGATCGGCGCGTTTAGCAGCCACCGTTCCTTCGCGGCCCTGCTCAAAACCGCCGTCCAGGCCCCAAACGGCTGTTGGGTGTTGTTGCTGCTGTGGCCGCCGCTGCTTTTCCAGGATTACAACAGGCTTTGTGCTTTCTGGGATGTCCTCTCCTTGGATGTTCTCTATGTTCTCTTGGTCCAATCACTCCTCACCACCGACAACTCAACGCAACCAACGCAACCACTGACCACCACAACGCAACCACTGACGACCAAAAACCACACAACTCAGCTCTGCTTCTTGGACCCTCTCTCTTCTCAACGGCTTGGGCTCCCTTTTGTCTGCCGGTCAAAGCTCCTCTCTCAAAGCTTGTCTCAGCTTCTCTTTTGAGAGTGTCGCGCTGCGGATTTTAGCTGCGGTCACGCCTGCTCATTCCCTCCTCTCAGCGCCTCTCTTTCTTCTTCAAAGCTCGACTGCCTGGGGGAGCGTCGCGCTGTGGGTTATATAGGCCCCGCCCCTCAACCTTTGCGAACCTCCCCAATCGCTCTTCCTCCGCCCTCTCTAGCCAAACCCCTGGCTCATGGTTGGTCGAGTGGGGCTGGCTCACTCCTCCCCTCTATGACGAGGTGGAGACACGCCTTTCTTCTCCGACCCTGCCTCATTGTCAATGGCGGTTATTGGAGGGGAGGTAATTGCCAAACGACGAAAAGGGGGAATGGAGGTTTTGGGAATGGGAATGAAGGGAATCTATCTCTTTCACTGGTGCAATGGAGTACTTCAATTAATGGGAGACACAGCCTTACCCTAAAACACAGAATAAGATATAACTATCGAACAGGGGTATTCTATTATTGGCTGACGTGTATGCTTGTGGACTAATTATGGGATGCCCTTTGACCTTTACACAGCTCCGGAGGCAGGGGGCGCAGAATAAACAATAATAATAATTCACACAATCAAAAAAATATACAGTCCTCATATCCGCAACAATATATATGTATATATATATATATATATGTATGTATATATATATATATATGTATATATATATATATATGTATATATATATATATATGTATATATATATATATGTATGTATATATATATATATGTATATATATATATATATGTATATATATATATATGTATATATATATATATGTATATATATATATATATATATATATATATATATATATATATATATATATATATATATATATATATATATATATATATGTATATATATATATATATGTATATATATATTTGTATATATATATATGTATATATATATATGTATATATATATATATATATATATATATACATATATATATATATATATACATATATATTGTTGCGGATATGAGGACTGTATATTTTTTTGATTGTGTGGTATTGGTATTGCGACAAAACGGCTTATATCTTTGGAACGACTGGTCGGATTTAGACAAATTAAACGGAATTGTGTAGGACGAAAGCCGTGGGTCCAAAGTAAAAAAAAAAAAAAAAAAAAAAAAAAAGGGGTGGAGGAGAAAAAAGTTTTTTTTTTCAGTTTTCCGCCCAAGTCTAAAACTCGTTCGATCAACAAATAAATTCATGACAGACAACCCCACCTCATGCCGGTCCAGAATTATTGTGAAAGATGGCGATTGGATGAAAATTGCATACCAACACTCCCTCACTGTCCCTCATTGTCCCTCATGTCCATTCCGGCACCCTGTCTCTTGCTCCCGCTCCTTCTCCCTCCCCTCCCTCTAGTTCCCATTGGCGGACGTTTTGCGAGAAGCAAAGCGTTTTGCAGGAAGCTTCCAGGAAGCTTCCAGGAAGCAAAGCCAGGGCTGTTGCTTTTTGTGTATTTTCTCTGCGCCCCATACTCGCAGATTTGGTTGGTACAAATATTTTATTGAAAGGTGAAAGATGCTTTTGTGGAAAAGCAATGGCAGACCACCCATTGTCACCACTTTCATGAGCTCAGAGAAATAAAAAATTCCAAATTCCACTCTGATGGCTCAGTGGAAATCAGCAGCAGAGTGGGAATCGGCAGACAATGGAACAGCTAGCGACGAGTGTTTGTGAGTAACAACCACCCTCTGGTCGAGGCTCATAAAAAAAAAGAAAAAAAAAAAAAGTGATACTTATTGATTAAGATATGAATTTTGTCGACATTATAAATACTTTAATATATGTAACGATTTTTGTAACGATCGTCCTGCAAAATGTCTGCTCGTTCTTTTTCCTTTGAGTCGTAAAATCCTGTTGAATTCTCATTAAAATGCGGAATTAAGTACGCTGTGTGATGATGGAGATCCTTGATGACGAATCAGGAATAGTGAATGAGCAAACAAATATCACGGATGGTACACCGGATAAGGAAAATGTAGATGAGACCCCTTTTGCTCAGGTGCTGTGCAGCGCTGCACAAAGATCCATATGAGCGGGGCATGGGTGCTGTGTAATTAGTACACAAAGAACCAATTACTAGGGTGCTGAATAAACACAAAAGATCCATTGGAGCGGGACTCCCGGTGCTGTGATTTATTCAAAGAACCAAATTTTGTAAGAATTAAGATATGATTTTGTCGACATTATAAATACTTTAATATATGTAACGATTTTTGTAACGATCGTCCTGCAAAAGGTCTGCTCGTTCTTTTTCCTTTGAGTCGTAAAATCCTGTTGAATTCTCATTAAAATGCGGAATTAAGTACGCTGTCTGATATGATTGGATATTCTTGACAATCATGGAAGAAGTTGAATGATATGATTGGATATTCTTGACAATCATGGAAGAAGTTGAATGATATGATTGGATATTCTTCACACTTATGGAAGAAGTTGAATGATATGATTGGATATTCTTGACAATCATGGAAGAAGTTGAATGATATGATTGGATATTCTTCACACTTATGGAAGAAGTTGAATGATATGATTGGATATTCTTGACAATCATGGAAGAAGTTGAATGATATGATTGGATATTCTTGACAATCATGGAAGAAGTTGAATGATATGATTGGATATTCTTGACAATCATGGAAGAAGTTGAATGATATGATTGGATATTCTTCACACTTATGGAAGAAGTTGAATGATATGATTGGATATTCTTCACACTTATGGAAGAAGTTGAATGATATGATTGGATATTCTTCACACTTATGGAAGAAGTTGAATGATATGATTGGATATTCTTCACACTTATGGAAGAAGTTGAATGATATGATTGGATATTCTTCACACTCATGGAAGAAGTTGAATGATATGATTGGATATTCTTCACACTTATGGAAGAAGTTGAATGATATGATTGGATATTCTTGACACTTATGGAAGAAGTTGAATGATATGATTGGATATTCTTGACAATCATGGAAGAAGTTGAATGATATGATTGGATATTCTTGACAATCATGGAAGAAGTTGAATGATATGATTGGATATTCTTCACACTTATGGAAGAAGTTGAATGATATGATTGGATATTCTTCACACTTATGGAAGAAGTTGAATGATATGATTGGATATTCTTGACAATCATGGAAGAAGTTGAATGATATGATTGGATATTCTTCACACTTATGGAAGAAGTTGAATGATATGATTGGATATTCTTGATTGATTGAATCTAATTGATTGAATTTAATTGAATAAATTTAACTGAATAAATTGAACTGAATAAATTGAATTGAATATATTGATTGTTTGATTGATGAAAATGCGGTCTCAAGAAAGAAGCTTTGATATCTTTGCGAGATATTATCAATGTGGAGACAACCTGGGAAAATTGAGCAAGGTGGTGAGTTTATATACAGATATATATGTGCGGTTACCATTGTGTGATTTCCCCGTCAACAGAGCGGACACCTGAGGATTCACCCATTTCATACTGACCCTCCGGCTCATCTGCAAATACTGATCTGTGAGATTGGATTGTGCAAAAGCCACAGCTGAGGGAGATTCTCTGGAAATCACCGTGTGAACAGGTGGAGAGATCCTTCCTGGAGGTACGAGTGAAGCTTTAGAGGAACCTGGAACAAGCTACAACACATCCAACGCTACTTTGATAAAAGGCAGAATGGGAAATGGAGCCTGCAAGAATACACAAGGACAACCAGAGATTCCACAAAAAGGTACTTGTACACATCATATGTACGACCGTTATGGTACCGAAGCTATAAGGCAGGTCGAGAATTGGTATTTGTGGACAAAGGGACATGATGAGGAGTTTCCAAGAGATGGTACATTTGAGCGAAGTCGATTGGAAAGATTGGAACAAAGATTGAAAGCCAGGAAGAGACAGAATCTAACGGTAGACTGGCTTGCATTCCATCTTTGGGATGGTGAATCGAGACAACGGGAACAGCAAGAACGGATAACGGATCTCGAACTTAAAATAAAAAGGATACAGGATACAGTGGAGGAAACAAATGCACAACTGCCCTCGAAATTAGGAATGAAAGTGACAGTTGTCCCATCTGATTTCCAGTTGTCTCCCCAAAAAGGACGCTACAGAGAATTTTTTCGTGTTTCAGGAGATAACGAGAGATTGCAGTGGCAACTCAGGGATGTAGAGATGCAGCCCAGCAATACAAGTGCACAGGTGCACAGACCAGGCAATGACAGAAACCGGTGTTTCGAGTGTGGAAAGATGGGACATTGGAAAAGAAGATGTCCGTATGTCAACAGGAAGACAAGTTCATGGGGCAAACCAAGATCAAGGGTACCAGTGCTTACCGGTACCTCAGACAATGATTAGGCCTTCATTGCTGCAAATCCCAAATGATGATTGGCCTCAACAGATTCGATTACTGGACAAACATGAATAACTGTCGATGATTCTTGGGTCTGAAAAGTTTTCGGAGCAAGAATTATTCATTTTTTCTTTTGCTTGTAAGCAAATTAGTAATTAATTGATCACATGCCGAAATTGGATCTTTTATGTTGGGCACACAATTTTAAATTTACAAAGTTGGAACAATTGCTTTGCAAATTTTTGAAACCAAGTGACAAGGGTCACATGATGATCAGGTGGGAATTTCGGACTAGTGTTCCGCATGATTGATAGGTCAGTGGTCGACTGACATGCAAATGGGGGTGTAGTCAAATTTGGATAAATAATTATGGTGGGAACTGAAAGGGTAATTTCAATGTGACATCATAGGGGTTTTCTAAGAATAGACTTTTAGTTTATTTGTGTATAAGCATTTTTAATTTGATTGACAAATTTTATGAAATTGAAATAAAATTGACACCCATCTGATCTGTAAATAATGGTTCCAACGCAAACAAATATGCATAATGCATGTGTGTGTGTGTTTTTGTGTATCAATCTTACAAGATTGTTGACACCGACAGTGTGCCTTGTCTGAAAATAGATAGTTCCATGTGGATGGGATCGCATATCGAGAGAATTAGTAAAATAAAATAGAAATATAATTTGATTATGAACATTACCCTTTTTGTCAAGGGAGATGGAATAAAAAAAAAAAAATTGATTTGCTGAGTTATGAGCAGCCATTCATTGATAGTAAATTCATTGATAGTGAAAATTGGGAGTAATCTTGAGATTCCATTTTGATAGAATTTATATGAGAATCAAAGCTATTTATGGATATGAGCTTCATAAAAATGTGGGAGTACAAAATTAGCCAAATTTGGGAGAGGTCTTACACTGACTTCCCAGAGTACTCTGCTCACGGATTTTTATATATATAAACTTGAATTTTATCAGCATATAAATTGTGCTGTATGTATGGATGTGTTTTAGGCATAGATGATATGGGAAAATAGTAAAGAAAATTTTGCTGGTTTGAACTATTGTGGGTTTTCAGTTCTGGAGTTTAAACAAAGTCACTGGTTAACAGATGAGAAAGGATAGTAAATAAATTATTCGATGCTGGGCAAATTAAGTACGATATTACTAAGACTTATGAGAGCTACTGTTCCGCCTTACAGCAGTGGAAAATTATTGGGAAAAATTAGATCCAACATAATGAATCTATAAAAGAATGTGATAGGGATAATATCCTCAATTTGTACTAATTATTTGATTGTGGGTAAAGGAATTAAGTTATCGTAGTGGATTGTTAACAGCAGCCTGAAAATGTCCTGAGAGTGTGCATCCATGTAATCAGAAATCCCAGATTTGTTTTTACAAACAACATTTTGGTAGAGGTCTTGTGTGGACGAACACTTCCTTGGTAGATAAAAAACGGTACTGCATGCTGGCAGCCACTTTTGCGGCCAGTTAGGCCAAACAAATTGAGAGGAAATTGTAGTTAAATACGTAAGTTACACATGGCTATTTGAAAAAAAGGAAATTTGTTGAGATGGGAAACATTTTTCGAAGGTTTATTAAAGTGTTATAATATGACATGTGGCAAGGCAAACTATTGGATGGGAAAATTAGATCTGGCTATAGAATAAATTTATTGACCCCTTGAAGTTAATTCTTCGAATCATTGTTTCACTGGCATTTTTTGTTCAAATTGGAAATAGTTTGGTAGAGCTTTGGTTAAAACCTTTGGTTGCGGTATCTTGGAACGAAATGATAAACCATAGGAGATTGATAAGAATAGAAAAAAATATGGACCCAAAATAGAAAGTTGGATTCATGCCCCTCATTGCAAACAAGCACATGGGGCTAAGGTGGACGATCCCACAGAAAATGAGGCTGCACCTAGCAGCCCAGCAGAACATTCAGTGGCAGATAAATGATAGTCGTGATTTACAGTCATTTGAATTACATTTTAACACCCCTTGCATTGATAAACATTACATTTTCAACATGTGATATTCCTACTTGGGATAGTGACATTTATTTGCCTACATGACATACAATTACCTGCTGATATTAATACAACATGAGTGAAAAAAAATAAAATAATGTATCACAACTACACTCATGATCAGGGGATTGAGTTCAACCCCGGGAGATAGGGGGATCAGGGTAAGACAAATAATCTGATTTATGTTACATATTAAGGGATTTTCTTTATTTACCTTTTAGGAAGCTTGTTAGTTTGGTATATAATGTTGAATGTCATCGACATATAACTATGTCATAGGTATGAATATATACAAGGAGTAGCAGACTTGTTTGTTGGTTTAGTAGTTATATTGGCAATTGTTTTAGTGGTGGCTTGCTTGAAAGCCTTAGTGACGGTGTGTTTGAATAAGGTAACCAACAACACGATGATAACGCATGAAGTGACAAATGAGGAAAGAAATGTGGAACCAGAAAAGGAAGACTTTTATGGCGACATAAACAGTAGAATTAAGATAATGGCATAACGACAATGTTATGAGTTGTGTCAATCACAATATCAGTGAACTCATACCACCACGAGTGACACACTGTTAAAAAAAAAAAAGGGGGAAAAGAAAAAGTGGAGAGGAATTATGGTAATAATACATTATGCTTAATTTGTTGGTTTGGGAAAATTTTTGTTTGGAATTAGATATTCCTGTTTGTGATTGTAATCATATACAATTTATTTTCTTAGAGTAGTGCTAAAATACCTGCACAAGCTAATTTTTGAACTATATTAACCTGAAAGCAATTGTGGATGCTATTCTTAGTTTAGTAGTGAAATACATACCTGATTGAATATTATTTGTGTGACGCATATAAATGAATATAACTTTTTGAATGTTGTAAGGGAAAACAACAAATTGTTGAATGTGAAACTGTCGGAAGATATACATGATTATGCTGATTTCATGGTAAGATGTACCCTATCTGATTCAGTGTGTGTGGAAAGCAGATTCAGATGTGACTGAGCATAAGGATAAGACGAGATCACATTTTGAAGGGAGTGCTAACGGAATTGGGAAGAAGTTCGAGAAAGAAAATTTGTGGCTAAAAAATGAAGTTAATCGTGGCATACACCCTCTTTCTCAAAGAATGATGAAGACATTCTCCCGTGTAACTTGGAGATGAATGCTTACCTTCACCAAGGAAATTTATGTGACCATTTGCCTGGATCACACTGCAACATATGAAAGAAAGGCGATCACTTACTCTTGTTCGAAGGCTTCGAACATTCATCACATCAGAAGTTGCAGGACAACGACATTTTACCTGCAACCTCTGTGAAATGCGGGGACATATGTTATTACTTCACCAACTTCCGGAGAGCCAGCATGGAGCTGCAAACCAATGGCTGTGCCTTTTCACAACAGTTGTGCACGATTTTGCGGGCCACTCCTGGTATGGACCATGAATGACCTGAACACCATGGTCCCAACATCATTGTGGATGCATCCGGCATCCCTGTTCCACATCTTGCTGGCCAATCAACGTCACACCAATACTTGCTGCCCACTCATAATGAGGGAGGAGGCAAGTCAACTACAACTGGGCGAAGACCTTGTTCAAGGAATCATTATGGTTCACAGAAAAAAAGTGGCAAGAATGCTACAAGGAGAGCAGGGTCAGTCTATGACTCCGCAATGTTACCACAACAGCGAAATCCTACACGAAGTAGTGCAGGAGCTATGAAGACATTAAGAGAAAATGTTTCATACCTGGATTCAAACACAAGTGATCAGCCCTTCCTTTCAAACAAAGTCAACATTTGTGTGGAGGCAAACGTTTTTGCCAGATGGTGCAGATGCTTTACAAAACTTGAAAATGAAGTGAAATTGTTGTATCTTGGTGATGGTGAAGTGTTGTTTTGAAAATATATTTGTGATGCAAATGCAATAGATTGAACAATATGGAAGAAGTCAATGACCAACGAAATGTTTTGTGATTCTTGCAGGATGACGGTGTATGCCTAAGGGAATTTGATTACTTGCAGTGATTGATTATTTACTTATACTTGTAATGATGTTTACTTGTAGTGATTGACTGTTTACTTATATTGATGTTTAGATTAATGGTTAATATAAACAAAAACAAAAAGATGAGGGAATTGTGGAAGTGTAACTCAGTGTAACATATTGATTGGCACTGGTAACTCATTGATTAAATCTGGTAACGAAGCAGAATGTGCACGAACATGGTAATCTCTTGAAACACCTGGTCACAGCCCCAGGCTGGAGCACCCCCCTATTGTTTGGTAAATGGAACTCACAGCAGGAGGGGGCCAGCTGGTGCCAGGGAGGCGACCAGTAACGTCAGCGGAGAAGGGATTACGATTTCAGCGGACAGAGGATTAACTGAAGTGTGCCGATATAAACAGAAGGGACTTTGAGCCAAGGGAGCACTTGCCACGATAACTCCTGCTCGACGGAGCGAACGAGCGCCCATCATCAGAACCTCTGCCCGACGGGAATGGCGGAGGAACATCGGCCGAACGAGAAGGACCATGCGGATAGAGTGACCTGGTCCATTGAGTTAAACGGTAGTTATTTGGTACTGGAATGAAAGTGAACAACCAGTTAAATAATAAAGTCATGACCTTTTGTAAAACCTGTGTCCGGTCATTGGAGTCTTGAGTCTCCCCCACTATTTCCACCACACTTTCCTGGGGTGTGACACGACATCGAGGATATTCGGGGTTGGAAAAGCAGTTGCTTTGAAACTGGTCAATGACAACACAGAATTCTGTGAACAGGCTGAACTATTCGGAAATAGACAGTCATCAAAGGATCAGGTCATCAAAGCTGGAGAGAAGGCCATGGTCACTTTATACAAAGGGAAGGAGAATGACCACCTTAATGCCATGAGATATCTACGGTTTCAGGAGCTGGTCACTCCACGCAAAAAAGCCATCCACCCCAACATGTTGCCGCCAACAGCTGCGGCAAAAAAAGTATCACAGCCTCCGAGTGTTCCATCAGATCCAACAATGGAAGGGTAACACATTGGATGCTGAAGAGTGGGAATGGAAGGTTTCGGATGGGCGCTTGACACCCCTGACCTCAGACTTGGATCCTGCCCCTCACTCATTGCTGAGATTGGTCAGTTGCACCTGCACGTCAGGCTGTGGTACATTACGCTGTGGGTGCCGCCGACAGGGACTGGAATGTTCATCGGCTTGTTCGGGATGCAGAGGCATTTGCCAAAACATGTCAAATGATAACGTAGATGATAATGAGGACAGTGACATTATAATGAGGACAATTAAATGTAACTTGCCAAACATGTTGACCATACATGATGTTCCTCATATAATGTTCGACTATATGCTATGTTGACTCGGCGGTTGTTTGCATGTATTCCATTCATAAGAATGAAGCTTGAAACCATATATGGGTACTTAGGGCCACGTTACGGCCTAAATGGTGTTTTCATTTGAAAGATTGACCCTGAAAACATGGGTAAAGACACCAGATTTGTCCATTTCTGATGAATGGTTGAAGAGTTATGTAATTTTGTGAATTTTTTATATAGCGGTCAAGGCTACTGGACGGGTCATATGTTGAACCCTAAACAAAAAAAAGTTCCACTCCAAATAGTTTCTTATACTTTTAGTATGTCATTAAGATACCTTCAAGCAACAAAATACACCAGGTTTCATTTCTGTTGCAATTTGTGGTGGGTGTTTCTGCAGTTTGACTGGACTATACCCCACGCACACGACAGGATCGGTGGTATCGGCGGCCGTCGAGGTCCAGCCCGACGTCCCGTGCGGGATCAAGCTCCAGCCAGCTCCGTGCCTTCCTCCCTCTCCAGCCACCCACCTCCTGTCATTCCTGCCTGCAATTTCCTCATTCGTGTACGTGAGTTTGTTCTGTTTGTCTTGTCCCTGGGTATTAATTAAGCCTGTTTAGATAAGCTAGCGATTTTCACTGTGTCTTTCTAGTCCATCCCTCTTTCTGCTTTATTTTATTATCCTTCCTTCTCCTTGGTTTCTTTGATTGTGTAAATAGTAGGAATAAATTTAGTAGCATTTCAAACCTTTTTGTCTCCTTCTTCTTCTTCTTCTTCACATCCGTGTCGCCCTTGTCTTTTCCCTATTGAATATCTGTGGCGCGATTTTGGCCAACGTTCAGGAATCGGGTTAGTCGGGGTAACTGTGCGGGCGCGGCGGCCATCCGCTCGGCAAACAACATCCTAGCCGTGTCCGTAACAATATATATATATATATATATATATATATATATATATATATATATATATATATATATATATATATATATTGTTGTGGATATGAGAATGTTTTTTTTTTTTGTTGTGTAAATTGTTGTAAAATATCGCCCTCCTTGCTCCAGTTATGTATAAAGGTCAAAGTGCGTCCCGTAATTAGTTCATAAACACCACACGTTAGCCAATCATAGATTTCCCCCCTTGTTGACAGTTATATCCTTATTATGTGTATTAGGGTAAGGCCTTGTCTTCCATTAATTAATACTCCATTGCACCGAATTCAAATAGATAGATCCCCTTTCATTCCCATTCCCAAAACTTCTACTGCCAACTGCAATTGCCGCCATTACGGCGTGGTCAGCTCGGGGAAGAAGGGCGTGCCCACCCATCGTCATCAAGGGTGGAGTCAGAGGGCCTGTGCCCACCAATCAGGGCCGAAGCGAGCTCACCGATGGGCGTGTCCTGAAGGCCGGCGGCTTGATCGCCCGAGGCGTTATATAAGCGCGCGCGGACGCCATTGCGCGAGATAGAGAGAGAGAAAGAGAGAAGGTTCGAGGTCAATTATAAGAGTTGTGCCAAAGGTCTATTACAAGAGTTGCGCCAAAGAGAGGTGAATGACAAGAGTTGCGCAAAAGGTACCAAGACAGAGTTGTGCAAAAAGGGTCCAAGAAAGAGTTGCGCCAGAGACGGCAGACGCGTCCTGAGGTGAGCCAGAGAAGCAGCTTTGGCTCCACCAGCAGCGTTGGCTCCACCAGGCAGCTTCAACCCGTTACCCCGCGGGAACCAGATAGCGGTGGCATCGGTGGCCGTCGAGGTCCAGCCGACGTCCCGTGCGGGATCAAACCCGAACCATCTGCCCCAGCTGAACCTTCCCATTCCTCCTTCCAGCATCCATTCCTGCCATTCCATCCTTCTTGTGTACGTGAGTTTGTTTTGTTTGTCTTGTCCCAGGGTTAATTAAGCTTGTATAGTTAAGCTAGTATTTTCACTGTGTCACCTGTTTTTTCCATTTTCCCTGTATATAACCTTGACTGCTCCTTTTGCTTAGTGTGTGTAAATAATAAATCCTGTTATTCTTCTGTACGTCTTCTTCTTCCTCTTTACATTCGGTCGCTTTAGAGGTTTCCAAATTGAATACCTGTGGCGCGATTTTGGCCAACGTCCAGGAATCGGGTTGGTCGGGGTAACTGTTAGGGCCGCGGCGCCATCCGCTCGGCAAATCAACATCTTATCCGCGGTCCGTAACAATTGGTGTCAGGAGTGGGATACGAGGCCCGAACCAAATTTTTTAAAACATCAAGAAAAAATTTGGTCAAAATTTGGAGCGGCCAAGATTTAGTTTTTAAAATCCCAAATTGAGTCGTGCCATGGATAGTCAAGGCGATCGGATGCCGGTGGGGGAACTAGAAGAGGGGTTAGGGGTAACCCAGGATCAGAGGGAAGAAATGGAGGAGAGCAATGAGGAGGTGGTTGAGGAGGTATCAGGCGCACAAAATGGCGTCCTCGCGCACATGGTTGTTGCGGCACCAAATTTAGCCGCCCCCGTGGTCACGGCAGCCGAGCCCGTGGTCGCGGCAGCCGAGCCCGAGATGCCAATGAATTTGGACCTGTTTATGAAACAGATGATGGCCTTTATGGTAAAAACAGATGATAATTTCAAAGGGATGGAAAACAGGATAGGAGGCCAAATGAGGGACGAAGCGAGGGCTAATAGTGAGCGAATGAGGGACGAAGCGAGGGGTACCGGTGAACGGTTAGACAATAAATTTGCGGGGTTAGACAATAAATTTGAGGGGTTAGACGACGGGATAAAAGAGGTGAAAAATGGGTTAACGGGGGTGGAAAATAGAATGGCTGCCCAGGAGAATCAGATAGAGGGGGTGAAAAATGGGTTAGAGGGGTTAGAAAACAAGATGGAAAACAAATTGCGGGAAATAGGGGAGCAATCGGCCCGGGAAATTAAACAAATGGGAGAGCAGATAGAGGAGGTGAAAATCGGGGTAGAAACCAAATTGGATGCCCAAAGGGATGAATTAGGACAGATGAGGGCGGCATCCACAAAAGAGATGGAGGAGATGAAGGAGTAAATACGACGAGGTGTAAGCGAGGAGGTCTCGGGGGTACGCGAGGAGGTAAGGCGAGGTGAGAAGCGTATGGAGAAAGAGGTGAGAAATGGAACGGCTAGGTTACAAGGGGGAATAGAGGACCTGACGCAGGAGGTGGAACAGCTGACGGTGGGACAGACGGAGTTAGTGGAGCAGGTACAAAGGAACACTGCGGTACTAGGAGGGTTAAAAGCGACACAAAAAGACATTAAGAACGAATTAATAGCGACACAGAAGGAATGTCAGATGGTACGTGAGGGACTGACAACGAGGATGGACGAGGTGACAGAAGTAATGGAGACAAAGGACCGGGAGGTGAGGACGCACATAGAAACGGTCAAGGTGGCGTTAGAGGACGAAATAGAGGAGACGCACTGGGAAATAAAAGAGGTGAAGCAAAAGTTAAAGGAGGTGGAAGAGGGGGTGATTGAAATTAAGAAGAGATGGAGGGAAACTAAGAGGGAGATAAAGGAGGAGGTAATGGAATATGTACAAGGTCGGTGCTCAAATCGTGATGGTGTGCTCACTAACCAAATAAAGAGTTTGCATGTGGCGAAGGAGGTGCGGAGACGAGGTGCCAAGGTGAGTGGCGATATATTCGGAAATGTATATGGTGTGAGGGAAGCTTCAGTCGGCTTGGGGGTTGATTTGGATCCGGGTATTCGTGAGAGGCCATTGGTGAAGTGTGCGACAGGTGCAAAGTGCGAAGGAGGAGGTGTGCGAGAATGTCCGACTCTGGGGTGTGTGAGGAAAAAGTGTGCGCCGAGGAGTGAGTGTGCTGTCGAGAGTGAGTTGGTCGTAGCGCGTGTGCGGGGGGGCACATGGAAGCGCGTCGTAGGGAGTGTTACAAGGGATGTAACGGAAGCATGCACGCCTGTGGTGAGTGTTACGGAGGAAGTAACGGGAGAGTGTGCGCAAGAGGATGCACGAGAAAGGTGTGTAACGGACGGGTGCATGGGGAAAGAGTGCGCTGTCAAGAGTACGGGAGAATGCACGCCTGTGGTGAGTGTTACGGAGGGTGTAACGGGAGAGTGTGCGCAAGAGGATGCGTGAGAAAGGTGTGTAACGGACGGGTGCATGAGGAAAGAGTGCGCTGTCAAAAGTAAGGGTGAATGCGCGACCGAGTGTGGTGGTAAAAGTAGTAAGAGTGACACGGAGCGTGAGTTGGTTGTGGCAGGTGAGAGAGGATGTACACCTGTAATGGAAGGATGTACACCTGGAATGGTAGAGCGTGTGTGGGAATGCACACTGGAGTTGGTGAGGCACGTGATTGGCTGTGCAAGTGAGAGCACACCTGTGGTTGTCACAGAGGAGGTGACCAAGGAGGGGGCGCGAAAAGGTGTGTTGGTCAGGTGTGCGAACGACGAGTGTGTGCAAAGGTGTGCGGTGGTCAGGTGTGTGACAAAGTCTGTAAGCGGATTGAGTGTACCTGGGTGTGCCAGGAAAGGTGCAATGACAAAGAGCATGGAGACGGCTGGATGTATGAGCAAGGAAGGGGCTGCGGGGTGTGAGCATGCAAGTGGAGCATCGACGGTAACCGGGTTAGCGGTTAGAGCGACGTATAGCCGAATCGGGCCTTCGGTGCGCGCCGGGCAGCTTTGCGTGCCGCGGGGATACGCGGCGGTTTCGAAAGAACCACCGTGCGAGATCCACGCCGGGCCGCGCTTTGAACGGCCGCGTCCGTGCTCCACTAAGCGGAGTGGGCAGCCCGATAGGAAGGGTTGTCATGGCGACCCCTTTTTGTTGAGGCGTTCCGGCAGGTCGAGATCGGGCCATTGGACGGCTCTGTGCCGAGATTGTGCGTGGGATCTCGGCCCGGGTAAGCGTCCTTCCCTGCACCGAGTGCCCGACGCATCCTGCCGCTGGCACCAAACAACCCGCATTCATTGCTCGGCTTTACGAAGCCGAGCTTTAGAGATGAATTGGCGCACCGAGAGGCACTAGTGAGTAGACTGTGACGATGAGGATAGTGTTTTGGACCCGAAATTAGAAAAACTAAATTTGATGATTGGCAAAGGATTGGCAGAGTGATGATTGGCAGAGGATTGGTAGTGATTGGCAAATTTTTGATTGGCTGGAATTTGGTGAGCAAAATTGATGGTAGAATATACTCGATGTGGTGGGATGGCAACTCTGCCATCTCTCACAACGGGGGCAAAGGAGCACTAGGTTTATGGGGTTTATGGCAGTGAAAACTAGCCCGGGAGGGTTAGGATATAACGGTAGGGATCTAGAGAAGATGACAATAGGTAACGGTAAGATTAGGTAGTGACAATGATACCTGTAGTGGGGACGCAGGTAGATTAGAGTGGAAGATAATGACGTGGTATGTGCTTAGTTTAAAGGGAAGACGGGGAGCACTAAGTTAGCAGGGCAACAGGTAGTTCAGATGATGCCGTGTGAGTGTTGGAGGTGTATACAAGTGTATTGAGCAGGGTATGAGTAACTGATTGGGATTGTGAGTAGTATGGTGATTGCACAGGTGTGCAACTGAACAGGTGGATGGAGCAGTGTATGAGTGAGTGATAGTGATGTGAGTTGTGCTGACCAAATGGTCCAGGAAGGAAGGAGGGTGCAGGTGGCACCAGGTGTGATTGCACAGGTGTGCAACGACAGGTGTATGGAGAATGGTTGTGTGGAAGACATGGAGTGTGGAGTCCATGGAGTATTGGAATGGATGGTCGTGGAGTGAGTATGGTGGAAACTGTGGAGTGGAGTGGATGGTGCGAAGGTGTGAATGGGGGAAGAATGGACCCCCATCACATATACCCGGGGAGGGTAGTTTAAGTGTTAGGTAGAGGGTACAGGTAAATTGTGGTTGGATATTGGCATCTGTGGTGCGAGGTGAAAGAATGGTATTTGGATGGGTGCATTAGTGACGTGGAAATGGCTGGGCATGTAGCCTTTTAGTGTGTGTAGTTGGTTTGGGCACTCCACCACTGTGAGGATGTCGGCCAGGTGAGGCCGCAGGTGGGCTCTGGGAGCCGGTAGAGTTGTTGTGGATGGGGCCCGAGGATCCGGAGGACCGACCCGGGTAGCCCAGTGCCAGTGGGCACCAAGGGGTGACAGAGCCAGGAGGGGCCTTCCCCAGTTAGTTAGGTTAGGGTGAGGAGCAGGTAAGCTCGGGTGGCAACTGCAGAGGTGGAGGTGTGCAGGTGGGTAGGCCTGCTGGGAAAGCTACACGCCCCAGTCCTGAAATTGTGCAAGGGCACAGGGAGTTGAATCGGGGGAGTGAGACCCCAAATTGAGAAGCACCACAGTTTGGTCAATGGGAATTGGTTTTTAGAACCCATTGTGTAAGTTGGCCAATGGATTGGCAGGGAAAGACCCCGGGTAGTGCAAAGTGTGTTAAAGTCAATTAGAGGATAGTTAGGATGAAAATCTCCTTGCACCATCTACATCCACTCACCTGAGGTGACGTAACTCCGCACCATGCCATGTTTTATTATTTTTATGATGCAAATGTTTGGAATGTGAGACGCATCATGACGTGGGTGTGACATTGTGTTGATGTTCCATCTCTTCCTCCTTATGAGGATTGATGATGAATTTGGTGATGGCAAATTTTAAAGTAGAGGGATTGTGGAGACGAATTTGGTATAGGGGAAATATGGGGAAGACGTGACATTAGCGACGAATTTGTAAAGGTGTAGATTTTGTAAATATTGGGTAAGGGCAAGGGTGGAGTATGTGACAGGGGGGGTGACGTACAGTAGGGACGAGCTTCCTCACTTCGCTCTCCGTACGCACTTCGCCTTGCATTGCCTGTATTGAAGTGTACCCTTGTGACCTTACCCCTCGCTCATCTGTCTTTTCCCCACTTGTCTCCCACATGAGGACCTGTGCGCCACTGGGCGCCGAGGGGAGCCTGCGTGAGTCCGCCATTGTGTGCCCGGAACTCCCAGAACCAGCTGTCTGCATCGATGCACCACATTATGGACCACATGTCTGTGGCTGAGCACCACTTATGGACCCCATGGGTTGGGGCATGGCCCCTCTGCTGGAACCGGCCATGAAGGCCCGAGATCTTGCTGGCGGACCTTGGCCACAGGGCACCGATGCCCCACAGGTGAACCACACTAGTCGGCCCTGTGAGCCATAAATAAATTAAAATGGACACGTTGGGTGCATTTTAATTCCACCAATAGGCCGCCAGTAAGAAAATGAAAGAAAGACAACAACTGGAAGAAAGCAAATAGCCAGCAGAGGGAGCTGAAGAGCAAGGGACCACCAGCAGGGTTAGGGGTTTGTTGTTTTTATTTTTTATTGAACAGTGATGACTGTGCACCGATTGGTGCTTGAGGGTGCGTTGGTGCGTTTCTGGGTGCTTTCATGATGCATCGATGCAGGGCAGAGTGTCGTCCCCCCCCCCCCCCCCCAAAGAACGATCACAGGTCCTGGGTTGCGTTTTGTAAATAAAAGTAGAGCCATTGTAAATAATGCGCCCCCACCGTAAATGTATAGTTTGAAGACCATTCCGCAATTCGGTTAGCTGTGGGCGTGAATCTGTTAGGCAGGGTGCAATGGAGCACCGGGACATATTTATTTATGTTTTAAAACTGTCGCACTCAGGGTCAGGTTAAATGTAGAGGGAACTACACCTTCGTGCCACACTATAAGTTAAGGTAAGAGGCCCGGGACGTGCCTAAGAGGAGGAGGGTGCAGTGTTGTGGATATGAGAATGTTTTTTTTTTTTGTTGTTGTTGTGTAAATTGTTGTAAAATATCGCCCTCCTTGCTCCAGTTATGTATAAAGGTCAAAGTGCGTCCCGTAATTAGTTCATAAACACCACACGTTAGCCAATCATAGATTTCCCCCCTTGTTGACAGTTATATCCTTATTATGTGTATTAGGGTAAGGCCTTGTCTTCCATTAATTAATACTCCATTGCACCGAATTCAAATAGATAGATCCCCTTTCATTCCCATTCCCAAAGCTTCTACTGCCAACTACAATTGCCGCCATTACGGCGTGGTCAGCTCGGGGAAGAAGGGCGTGCCCGCCCATCGTCATCAAGGGTGGAGTTAGAGGGCCTGTGCCCACCAATCAGGGCTGAAGCGAGCTCACCGATGGGCGTGTCCTGAAGGCCGGCGGCTTGATCGCCCGAGGCGTTATATAAGCGCGCGCGGATGCCGTTGCGCGAGAGAGAGAGAGAAAGAGAGAAGGTTCGAGGTCAATTATAAGAGTTGCGCCAAAGGTCTATTACAAGAGTTGCGCCAAAGAGAGGTGAATGACAAGAGTTGCGCAAAAGGTACCAAGACAGAGTTGTGCAAAAAGGGTCCAAGAAAGAGTTGCGCAAGAGATGGCAGATGCGTCCTGAGGTGAGCCAGAGAAGCAGCTTTGGCTCCACCAGCAGCGTTGGCTCCACCAGGCAGCTTCAACCCGTTACCCCGCGGGAACCAGATAGCGGTGGCATCGGTGGCCGTCGAGGTCCAGCCGACGTCCCGTGCGGGATCAAACCCGAACCATCTGCCCCAGCTGAACCTTCCCATTCCTCCTTCCAGCATCCATTCCTGCCATTCCATCCTTCTTGTGTACGTGAGTTTGTTTTGTTTGTCTTGTCCCAGGGTTAATTAAGCTTGTATAGTTAAGCTAGTATTTTCACTGTGTCACCTGTTTTTTCCATTTTCCCTGTATATAACCTTGACTGCTCCTTTTGCTTAGTGTGTGTAAATAATAAATCCTGTTATTATTCTGTACCTCTTCTTCTTCCTCTTTACATTCGGTCGCTTTAGAGGTTTCCAAATTGAATACCTGTGGCGCGATTTTGGCCAACGTCCAGGAATCGGGTTAGTCGGGGTAACTGTTAGGGCCACGGCGCCATCCGCTCGGCAAATCAACATCTTATCCGCGGTCCGTAACTATATATATATATATATATATATATATATATATATATATATATATATATATATATATATATATGTATATATATATATTTTTATATATATATATATATATATATATATATATATATATATATATATATATATATATATATATATATATATATATATATGGTATACACTTACAGTCATGTGAAAAAGTAAGTACACCCATGTAAAGTTTTGACTTTTTCAACATATTTCAACATGTAGCTATTTGATCTTCATTTCAACAATATTGATAGATAAGGGTGATATAATATAACAAATATCATGAAACATTTACATTTTGTCATCCATTGTATAATTTAAATAAACATAAATGCAAATTTCGCATGTGGAAAAAGTAAGTACACCCTTACCTCCAACCCTCCTGTGCTTTTTCTGGTCTTCATCAATGATCTCTCTGACTCTCTTGAAAATCCTCTCTATCTCTTTGCTGATGACTCTACTCTCTGTCGCTCCATTCTTCATCCCTCAGATCGGCAGTCTGCAGCCTCCTCACTCTCTGCAGACCTGGACAAAATCACAGACTGGGCAAACAAGTGAAACATGTCTTTCAATCCTGACAAATCTCACACTCTTACGATGTCTCTCCGAAAAGACTGACTGGACAACCCTCCCATCCACTTTCTGAATAATCCTCTCCAAGAAGTTCTGTCACTCAAGCTTTTGGGTCTCACTATCTGCCATGATCTTTCCTGGGAAAACCACATTTCAAATCTGGCCTCCAAAGCCAGTCACCGACTGGGCATCCTCCATCGTGCGAAGTCCTTCCTTTTATTTTATTTATTTCATTCTGTTGGGTGCCCATCATTTCTTTCATTTGCGTCATGAGTGCGTACAGGTCCAAAACCGTTGGCACCGTGGGCTCGGCTCTCGCCGCCACGTGCGAGGCGCCGCCATTTTCTTCCCCTGCTACCCCTACTGCTGCACCCTGCTACCCTCCTCCATTTCTCCCAATTCTTCCCGGGGGTCCTGGGTCGATTCTAACTCCTCATCCTCCTCATTTACCCCCACCGGCATCCAACCGTCTTGGTTATCCATGGCACGATTTTAAATTGGATTGTAATGATTAAATTTCGGCCGCTCGTAATTTTGAGTGCGTTAGGCGCACTTCGGGTCCAATCCCACTCCCCTGACACCAAATGTTGCGGCCAATATGCAAAATTGGTGTCCAAAATTTGGTCTAAAAATTTCGTCCCAGGTTCCAAATCCCACTCCTGACACCAAATGTTGCGGATCTCTGCGTCGGCCTTTCCTCTTTACCAAGGGGGGATTAGTCCCCTTGTCTTTTACGAGCCAACGGGACCCGGGACCAATGACGTCCTTCCCGGACAGTGTTAAATAGGGTTTTAGGACTAGGAATTCGCTATTACCTAAGTACTAATGCTGACCGGAAATGAGGAAATAAGCCCCGCCCAAATCACGGGTGTAGGTGGAAACACCGAGCGGTAGCGAACCCGTGACCCGAGCCGTTATCAAGGACTAAACCCGATCCAAGCAGTCCGTAATCGTGCCACGCTTACCCAATGGAGGAAATGACTGCAACGGTCGAATTTGGAAGAAAGGAATAACAGAATTTATTTACACTTTGTACAATGAAGAAGAAGAAGAATACACAGTGCAGTCTTAAACAGTCTTAACTAATCCCAAGACAAACGGGCCCGTCACACTCAGACACACTCACACGGGGTTGCAGACGAACAGGTCGATGGTCCAGGGATGGCGTCCAGGCAGCTCACTCTCCGGTCCCCAACTCGCACCGCGAAGCAGATGAACCAGACGGCAGGAGCTCTCCACGTGTCGTTTTCGCGCACAGGATTATTACAGGGCAGAACGGTAGGGCTGGCTTTGGCGGTTACACTCGCGGGGCTGCGTACGTAATAAACAGACAGTTCAATACGCGCTTCTCAATGCGCTTCTCAATCAATGCCTCAAAACTGTTATGTGCACGCCGGTCCTCTCAGTGCTGTTCTCACACGAGTGCTCCGGATCAGTTCTCTCGTATCACAGTTCTCTGCAAGGGCCTCTCCCTTCTCACAACTCAACCCAGACCTGCGCATCCCTTCTCATCTCTGTATGCATGCGAGTCCTTCACAATGCACGATTTCTTTCAGTCCTTCCTAAGCGCCTCTCCCTTCTCATCTCAACTCAGAACTGCGCATCCCTTCTCATCTCTCAACTGATGTGGGGGCCTCGCGCCAAGGGTTTTATTGCCATGCCCTTGGAACCCTCTGGAACTCACCAGACGTTTCTTGCCACACCCTATCATGCCATGCCCACCGAGCTCTGGTTGGCTGTTGCCCTTACCGTCACCGCCTTCTGACGCGCTGCTTGACACGGCCACACCTCGACCCTCGCGCTCCTCCCTCTTTTAAGGCCTACCTCGTGATTACCCGACTAGTTTGAGCGAGCAAAGGGCAGCTAATGCTGCTGGCAGCCAAAGCACCACACACGGAGGGATCAGCCAAAATGGGGCGCGGGATCGAGTTTGCCCGTAGATGAAAATGATGGGTGGCCGCAAAATGAAAAGGACCGAAGCTTAATTCTTTACACAACGCAGATGTCACTAGGGAAATGGCCTACTCTTACACATACTATGACATAACTAATTCTAATGGGCCTACGTGTTGTTTGTGGACTAACTATGGGGGGCAAACCTTTAACCTTTAATGATGTTATATGTACAATCTCAAAACCTCAACAATATATACATATATATATATACTAGCTTGGCTCGGATCGCTGCGCACGCCTCACCAAGCGTCGTTACTGATGCATGGGCTTATTTTAGCTGAGGATAATGACTGTACCTGAGTTGCTGTGTTGTCATGATTTACACCAATCATAATACAAACAATTATTTGCACAAATGTATTTGTTGTGTTTGTGATATTACATTTTTATTGGCAATTTAGGTTGAAGATTTAGGTTGAATGTTTTTTTTTCAAGAAAGAACCCCTCAGCACATACATAGGGGAGGGGCAGGTGCAGACTGGAAGTTTGGGGCGATTACACCTCACCACCAAGTAATTCAAAACACCTCACCACCAAGTAATTTAAACACCTCACAGCCATAAAACACGTAATAAAAACACCTCACCACCACAAAATTAAAAACACCTCACCACCACGAAATTGAAAACACCTCACAACCATAAAACACGTAATAAAAACACCTCACAGCCATAAAACACGTAATAAAAACACCTCACAGCCATAAAACACGTAATAAAAACACCTCACAGCCATAAAACATGTGATAAAAACACCCCACCACCACGAAATTAAAAACACCTCACCACCACGTCATTTAAAAACACGTCACCACCAAGTAATTCAAAACACCTCACCACCACGTAATTCAAAACACCTCATCACCAACTAATTCGAAACACCTCACCATCACATAATTAAAAACACCTCACAACCACGTAATTATAAATACCTCACCACCACGTAATTATAAATACCTCACCACCACGTAATTATAAATACCTCACCACCAAGTAATTCAAAACACCTCACCACCATGCGATTTAAAAACACCTCACCACCATGTGATTTAAAAACACCTCACTACCACATCATTTAAAAACACCTCACCACCACGTCATTTAAAAACACCTCACCACCACATAATTCAAAATACCTCACCACCACGTGATTCAAAACGACCACAACGTTATTAAAAACACTTCACAACCACGGAAACAAAAGTTTGAGGGAGTCGTTAAGTGACAACACAGACACTGCCCAGATGTGTAGATATCTATCTATAATTCCAGTAATCTCTGTGTGTCTGTGTGTCTGTGTGTCTGTGTGTCTGTGTGTCTGTGTGTCTGTGTGTCTGTGTGTCTGTGTGTTTGTCTGTGACCGCTGTTTCTCGACAACCACGGGTCCGATATACTTTAAACTTGCCAGGTATATTGCTGGGGACCCGAGGATGTGCCTTTTCAAGGTTTTAAATTAATCGGACAAGTACCTACCGAGCTATGTCCAAAAAACGCTTCAACCAATCAGAGAGCAGCGAGCTATCACGTGTGCCGAACCGTTAATGCAATGCAAGCGTTAATGCGTTAATGCAAGGCTTTTCTTTTTTTCCCTCTTCTCTTTCTACTTTTCCTTGCGATTAAATTGCAAACAGCCAAAATACGTTGGCGCTAATTGAATAATTGGCCATTAACACTAAAATAATCGTAACTGCGATATGCCAACTTCCGGACAGTGAAGCCTTCCCTGTTGTTGTTGTTTGCAGCAGCTGTTTGCAGCAAGGCAAGGCTTTTCTTTTTTTCCCTCTTCTCTTTCTACTTTGCCTTGCGATTAAATTGCAAACAGCCAAAATACGTTGGCGCTAATTGAATAATTGGGCATTATGTTTTACAACTAATAAAAACGAATTTGCGATTCATTCGCTTTCCTGCGCGTTTGTGTACGCGATGGCGATTTCTTTACCAAACTCCGGAAGCCGTTCGCTTTGGACCGAACCATTGCATGTAAATAGAGGGGGGGGATTGTCACCACTCGCAAGCCGTTCGCTTTGGACCAAACCATTTCATGTAAATAGGGGGGGGGGGATATAATTTTAGATATATATATAGTACGGGCATGCCCTAGTCTATCTATAATTCCAGTAATCTCTGTTTGTACGTTTGTCTGTGACCGCTGTTTCTCGACAACCACGGGTCCGATATACTTGAAACTTGCCAGGTATATTGCTGGGGACCCGAGGATGTGCCTTTTCAAGGTTTTAAATTAATCGGAGAAGTACTTACCGAGCTATGTCCAAAAAACGCTTCAACCAATCAGAGAGCAGCGAGCTATCACGTGTGCCGAACGTGGCGATCAGACTCTGCCTCGGACGGCACATTTGACAGCGTATTCATTTATTTCACGTTGGAAAACTATGTTGCCGTTAAACTATGTTTTAAAACGAATTCAAACTGCGATTAAATTAAAACGATTCATCGTAACTGCGATTTGCGAACTTCCGGACAGTGAAGACTTCACTTCCGGCAGCCAATCACAGAACGCTTTGTTGCGTAGGCGTGACCGATGTGAGACGAGCGGAGCTGAGCGCGTTACGAGCTGACCGCCATTACGGTACGTAATTCGATTTCTTATGCGCATTATTTCTCCCAATTCAGTCAGAGCGAAGGGCGGAAGCGAAGACCGTTGTTTTTTTTGTTTACGGGCGGGGTAGAGCGTACGGGTAGCGTTTTTTTTTTTTTTTGGCAAGGAACGGGCACCCACGTACGGGCAATGCCCTAGTATAGATAAATGACTGTACCCGAGTTGCCGTTTTGTCATGGTTTAAACCAATCATAATTCAAACAATTATTTTGCACAAATGTATTTGTAATATACGTGATATCACATTTTATAAACAATTGAACTTGAAAAAAAAAAATTCCCCAAAAAATTCCCAAAAATAAATAAATAAAAATTGGAAATTTTTTCAAAATAAATACCCTTAGGACATACCGACGAGAGAGATATGTGCATACCAGAAGTTTGGTACGATTTCACAAAAGTTTGAGAAAGTAGTTCAGTGACAACACAACACAACACAAGACAACACAGGACAGACGCTGCACAGATATATATATATATATATATATATATATATATATATATATATATATATATATATATATATATATATATATATATATATATATATATATATATATACTAGCTTGGCTCGGCTCGCGGTTACTGAGGAACGGGCTTATTTTAGCTGAGGCTACTGACTGTACCTGAGTTGCTGTGTTGTCATGATTTACACCAATCATAATACAAACAATTACGTTGCACAAATGGATTTTGTTGTGTTTGTGATATTACATTTTTATAGGCACTTTAGGTTGAAGATTTAGGTTGAATGTTTTTTGGTCCGCGCAGTCTTACTTAGTGGAACCCAATTGGAGCGATCTTATTCGTGCCACGCTTAGTCAAATGGAGAAACCACAGAAACGGTCGAATCAGGAAGAAAGGAAGAACAAATGGGTTTAATTATTCCCACACGTATATACAGGTTCAAGGATGAAGAGACACAGAGCAATCCTTCAGCAATCTTAACTTATCCCTGCGACAACGGGCCCGTCTCACACTCACACAGGGAATTGCAGATGGGCAGGTGTTCCCCCAACGCGTCGAGAGATGGTCCCCGTCTGGCTCTCCACGGCCCCGGCACGTCCCGCAAAGATGGTGGCAGGCGAAGGCAGGGACTCGTAGCGCATCTCTCGAACAAAGCAGATGTTGGGGGGGGGGGGGGGGGAACGGCAGTGGGGTGGGCTTTAGCGCGGCTGGCGGTTACACAGCCTTGCTCACTCGTGCGTCCCAAATGCGCTGTATTCGTTATAAACGCATCTGGCTGCACCCGCGTATCTGTACCATCCGTACACGCGGCCAACTCGTCTTCTTCAATACACTCCGAGCTGGCTAGCGCACGTGTTCTCGTGCAAGTGCGTCAAGTTCATCAGCTTTCACCGCTTATCAAGTTCTTTCGCCAATCCTTTTGCCGCAAGTCCTGCGTTCCTCTGCGAATCCTGGCGTGCAAGTCCTTCTCATTAAGTGTTCCCGCGCTAGTACTGTCGAGGGCTTTTGTGCAGCGGTTTTATAGCTACGCCCCCCGAACCTTCTGGAACTCACCCGAACCTTCTCACCACGCCCTCTGATGCCACCACCCTCGAGCTCTGATTGGCGGCTCGTGCTTACCGTCAGCGCTTCCACCGCTCCCCCTCGACTCCGCCCCGACCTTCCTAGGCCTGCCTCGTGTTAACTCGCCCAATAATCAACCAATGGTTAGCAAACTGGATCGAGGCTAGGGTGGATGGAAAATCGGTGGCAAGTAGGGCCTATTCTCCTGGCTCCTACTCAACGCAGAACTAACAAAGGAAAAGGTCTAAGCTTACAAATACTAATACATAACTATACTATCGCGAGGCTACATGTTGCTTGTGTGACTAACTATGGGGGGCAAACTTGAACCTTTATTAAACTCACTTCACAGACTCAAAACCGCAACAATATATATATTTATGTATATATATATATATATATACATATATATATATATATATATATATATATATTTATTTATATATATATATATATATATATATATATATATATATATATATATATATATATATATATATATATATCGTTACAGTTTTTAGAACCTTCGCTTTGTAAATTTTAGTAAATGTTCCCTTATAAATGATCCCCTGTAAATATCCCCATTATTTGGCTTTGTTAAAGATCGCACCCTAGTTAGTCCATGTACAACACGTAGAGCACCATAGGACCTCTCTGTAGTTATCTCATTATTATGTGTTTTAGTTAAGGATCTGTTCCCAATAGTTGAATCTGCGTTGCATTAATCAAATAAGATAGGCCCCTTCAATTTCCCCAATCATCTCCCGCTCCTCAAAGTGCAGTTGCAGTAGGGCAGCATTCGCTGCCCCTTCTCTTGGTTCGTTTGATGGCCTCAAGCCGCCATTAAACATGCGGTCTCAGGCCGAGGAAAAAGGGGGCGGGACACAAGAACAAGGTGTAGCACGTCAACTCACCATCAGAGGTGGAGCCCGCGAGCCCTGGCCGGCCAACCAGGGCTGAGGTGAGCCGACCGGTAGGCGTGTCATCGGAGCCGGCAGCTGGATACGAGAACGCCCTATAAAAGCGGCTGTGAGGGACTGCTTCAGGAGATGAGTGAGAGGGAGATGAGTGCGAAGGTCCGAAGAGCAAGGTACCAAAGGAGAACATGCTGAATCGTGAGGCAGGAGAGTGGTTCCGCTGACAATGACAATATCGCCATACATTCACATTGTCCGACCGCGTGAAACCATATGTGCAGCTGCTGCCGGGTTTCGCCTCAAGCCCGGAGCGTGGACCGGAGCGTGGACCTCGACGCTGCGCATCTGCCCGGACCTTCCTGCCCTGCCATCGGCTTGGACCTTCTGCCCCTTTCAGCCATTCCCTATTCGTGTGAGTCTGTTTGTTCTGTTTGGGGCGTATGGTAATATAAGACTGTTTTAAGGCTGCCCTGTGTAACTGCTTCTTCCTCTCCTTGTAAATGCCCTTCTTTCATTTCCTCTTCGGGTTTCGTGTACATAATTAATAAATATCTGTTCTTCCTTTACTTTGGTTTCTTCTTCCCCTGATCGCTTTTGTCCTGTCTCCAATTGAGTACCTGTGGCACGATTCGGCCAACTGCTATAATCGGGTTTAGTCTATTTGCTAACGGCTCAGATCGTGGGTTGCTAAACCGCTCGGCAATTACCATCACATCCGCGGTTCGAGCAGGGACTCATCTCCCTGCTTTGCGGAGAGATTGGTGAAGGTATTTGGGAAATCTTTGACCAATCACCCTGGCCGATCTCATCCCGCAAAGGAGCGGGATAATTCCAGGACCAGAGACGGCCAGCTTAACAAAACAAGGGGATTAACCCCCCCCCCCTCCTTGCTAACGGGAGTGCCGTACTCCGAGATCCGTAACAATTGGTGTCAAGGGGTTGGGATTTGGACCCGAACCAAATTTTTAAAACATCTGAGAAATTTGGTCAAAAATTTACGAGCGGCCGAAATTTTATTAAAACATCAAAATTTTAAAATCGTGCCATGGATGATCAAGGCGATCGGGTGCCGGTAGGGGAGAATGAGGAGGTAGAGGCGACCCAGGACCCCAGGGAAGCAGTGGGAATAATGGAAGAGGAGAGCAATGAGGATGCAGGAGAGGGGGTTGCAGGCGCACAAGATGGCGGCGCCTCGCACGTGGCGGCGGAGGCCAACCCCGCTGTGCAAATGAGTGCTGAAGAAATGCAGATGCTCGTGACACAAATCCTGGCAGGGGCGAAAAGAATAGAAACTATAATGGACGCCATGCTAAACAAAACAGGGTGTGATACGGAAAAATTGAGGGCAGAGTCAAAAAGGGAGGAATCCAGGGGTAACATGGAAGCATTGGGGAGGGACATTGAGATGGACTGCGGATCGGGCGGGAAGGACACAAGGGTATGCGACGAGGTAACGCAGCTTGAGGAGCGCAGGAAAAGCGAGGCGGAGCAGGGCGCAGGTAACTGGACGGGTATAGAGATCGCAACCCGGGATATGGGAAAGCCGGCAACCGCCGAAGTAGAGAAAATTTTATTAGCGCCTGCGGTCGTCGAGAAAAAAAAAGTAATTCAAATGACCGAACCAATAGTGGAAATTGGGAATGGAGAGACGGACTTGGTAGAGCAACAGTGGGAGGAAAAGATGGAAAATGTGCAAAGTCCGTGCTCACATCACGATGCTGTGCTTAATAACCCCAATAAAGATTTGCAGGTGCGTTGGAGCGAAGAAGACGAACCCCGAAGGTGAGACGGGCTGTGTATGGTGCTAAGAGGTTTTGCGGGAAGGTGTTTAGCGCAAAAAGAATTTTCGCGTGCTTGGGATGCAGACGGCACCCGGGTGCTCGTAAAAGGTCCGTGGTGCGCATTATGAATGGAAATGGCGCGCGGGTGAGGAAAAGGTGTGTGAAGGTGAACGGCGCGCGTGTACGAATGGCGTCGGAGCGCGAGTGTGATACCGGGTGCGAGGGAGAGTGCACGATAGAGTATGGAAGTGAAACCGAGTGCGAGCGAGAATGCATGTCGGAGTGTAAGTGTGATGAGAGTGACGCGGAGAGTGAGATGGATGGAGAGAGTGTGTGAGAACGCACACCTGGGTTGGTTGTGCCGCGTGTACGGGAGAGCACACCGGAGCGCGTGAGTGGGAATGTGCTGGAATGCCCACCTGTGGTGAGTGGTATGGAGTACATACCGGGAGAGTGTGCGCAAGAAGGTGTGCGAGAGGAGTGGTGTGTAACAGGGAGTGCGGTGGTGGAATGGACGGAGTGTGTGGAATGCATGAGAGGCGCTGAGACGCCGGGTTTTGTGAGTATGAAAGGGGTAGCGAATGGATGTGAGAATGCAAAGCGAGCATCGACGTTGACCGGGGCAGCAGTTAGGCCGACGTATAGCCGACGCAAGCTCCCGGTCCGTGCCACGCGGTGTGGGCTGCGGGAACCGGCGGGGATCGGTGTCGTGTCGCTCCTGTTCGGAGCATCGTGCACGATTCGCGCCGGGCCCCGCTCCGCACGGTCGAGTCCGCGCTTTGCCAGGCAAGGCGACCGGCCCGGTTCGAGGGGAGGTAGGAGGGGTCGGAACGGCGCCCCTTGTGGTGGCGGCGTTCCACCCGGGCAAGGCTGGCCCACTGCGCATGGGAGCGAAAGGCCCTGCGTCGGGATGGTGCTTTGAACCTTGGCCCGACGAAACCCCCTCCCCTGAATCGAGTGCCGGACAGACCCAACCGCAGGAGAACAAACCACCCGTATTCATTGCTCGGCTTTGCGAAGCCGAGCTTTGAAAATGTAATGACGTACCAAGAGGCTCAGAATAATGGACGAATAGGGGTAGGAGATTGATGATTGGTAAATTGGATTGGCAAATTGGATGGGCCAATTTGATTGGCAAAATTGAAATTTGATTGGCAAAAAAAATTGGATGGGCAAAATTGATAATGGGAGATGCCCGATGTGGAGGGATGGCAATTCTGCCATCCCTCCCATCCTACCAGGGCACATGAGCATTAGGTTATGGGGTGGCTGTGCAAACTAGCCCGGGAGGGTTAGGATAAAATGTTAGGGTTTAGAAATGACCATAAGTAACTGTAGAATTTTAAGTAGCGACAGCATACCTGTAGTAGGGGACGTAGCATAGCTTAGTGGATTATAATGACGTGGGTTGTGCATAGAATAAGGGATGACTGGGGGAAGCACTAAGTTAGAGGGGAAACCAGGTAGCCAGATGATGCAGTTGCGTTTGTAGTGAGAGTGATGAAATGAGGAATTGGTATGAAAGTGCACGGTAGTGCTGGTTATGAAATGAGGCAATGCTCGTGAACGATGTGTGTGTGTGTGAAAGTGAATGAGCAGAGCATTGTGGACATGTGAGTAATTGTGATTGTGCATTGAGTTGAGTGTATTGCATTGAATGAATGAGCTTGGGAGGAAAGGAGGGTGCAAGTGCCATCAGGTGTGCAGGTGACACCATGTGTGTGGGCACAGGTGTGCAGGTGAAGCACAGGTGTATGGAGAATGGTTGAATGAAATAGATGGTATGGAGTATGGGATGGATGGTGTGGAGTGAGTAGTGTGAAATATGTGGAGTGGAGTGGTTGGTGCGAAAGGAGTGGATGGGGAAGATGGACCCCTTCACGAATACCTGGGGAGGGTAGTTTAAAAGTAGGTAGAGGGAGTAGGTAAACTGTGGTTGGATATTGGCATCTGTGGTGCGGGGAGTTGCACGGAAGTGTTGTGTTGGGTGCATTAGTGGAGTCAATTGGCTGGGCGTGTGGCCTGTTAGTGAGTGTAATTCAACGGGCACTCCGCCACTGTCAGTCTATCGGCCAGGTGAGGCCGCAGGTAGGCTCTGGGAGCCAGTAGAGTTGTTCAATGGGGCCTGAGGATCCAGAGGACGGACCTGGGTAGCCCAATGCCAGAGAGGGCGGTAGTGGGGTGAGAGCGCCAGAGGGCCTTCCCCAGGTAGGTTTGGGTAAGGAGCAGGTAAGCTCGGAGACAACTGCAGTGGCGGAGGTGTGCAGGTGAGCGGACCTGCTGGGAGCGCCACATGACCCAGCCTGGAAATTGTGCAAAGGCACAGGGTGAAGAATCGGGGGAGTGAGACCCCAAATTGGTGAGCACCACAGTTTGGTCAATGGGAGCTCAGTTCATAGAACCACATAGTGTAAGATGGCCAATGGATTGGCAGGGAAAGACCCCGGGTAGAGTAAAAGTGTAAAAGTCATTTAGAAGTATAGTTAGGATTGAAATGTCTTCGCACCATCTGCATCCACTCACCTGAGGTGATGACAGGACTCCACACCACTGATTTGTGCAAATGTTTGGAATGGTGAGACGCATCATGACGTAAGTGTGACATTGTGCTATAATTCCATCTCTTCCTCCTTAGGAGGGATTGATGAATTGGAATTGGGGGCAAATTTGGATTAGAGGGATTGGTAACCAATTTGGATTAGGGGAGATATGGGGAAGACGAGACAGTAGTGACGAATTTGTAAATGTGTAGAATTTTGTAAATACGGGGTAAGGGCAAGGGTAGGGTAGGTGACGGGGGGGGGGTGACGTACAGTAGGGACGAGCTTTCTCCGCTCGCTCCCATGCGCACCTCACCTTGCATTACCTTGTTTTGATGTGTACCCTTGCGACCTTGCCCCGATGCTTGCTGTGGTCTTCCCCACTCACGGCTTGTTCTTTTGGGTCCGGGGGGAGTGTGCAGGTAGCCGCAGTTGTGTGCCCGAACCGCAGCTGCACAGCCTGCCTGGACCGGTACACCACCTTATGGACCGCACGACTTGCGGCCGAGCACCACCATATGGACAACGCTTCTGTGGCTAAGCACCACACTTATGGACCCCACGTGTTGGGGCCTGGTCCCTCTGCTGGGACCGGCCATGATGGCCAGAGAAAAGCTTGCTTGCGGACCATGGTGAGGTGGCCCCTATGCCATACAGGTGGACCACCCTTAGTTGGCCCCTGTTGGCAATAAATAAAAAATGGACGTGTTGTGTGCCTTTTTTCTATTATTACAAATAGGCAGCAAGCCACAAGAACGACAACATCAAGAAACATCGGGCCAGCAGAGCAGGAGCCGAGAAGAAAGTCATCAGTTTGTTTATTATTGAAATGTAATGAGATGACATGTGTGAAATGAGCACTGGATGGTGCTTTTCGTGCTTTTGGTGCTGATGGTGCTTTTTGGTGAATTGTAATGCTCTTGTGCTCGGGGGTGCACTGCAATATCAATTGGGCACCCCCGGGCATGTGGGTATGGTGTATCGGTACAGTGCAGTGCATGCTACTTTCTCTTGCAAAACATATTTTTGTCTCCCAAAAGACAGGTCCTGGGTTTGCAGTGTACATAATTAGTGTCTTGAAAATAATGCTCCCCACCGGCTTTATGTGTAGCTTCGAAATAATTCCGTGATTCGGTTATGCTGTGGGCGTGAGTCTGTTAGGTAGGATGCAACGTAGCAGGGGGACATACTTAATTGTTTTAAAACTGTCGCACTCAGGGTAAGGTTAATAGTAGAGGGTTACTACACCTGAGTGTCACATTAAGTTAAAGTTCTTTCGGGCCGGGAGGGCCCTGGAGGAGAGACGGGTGCTGTGCTACGGTTTTTAGAACCTTCACTTTGTAAATTTTAGTAAATGTTCCCTTATAAATGATCCCCTGTAAATATCCCCATTATTTGGCTTTGTTAAAGATCGCACCCTAGTTAGTCCATGTACAACACGTAGAGCACCATAGGACCTCTCTGTAGTTATCTCATTATTATATGTTTTAGTTAAGGATCTGTTCTCAATAGTTGAATCTGCATTGCATTAATCAAATAAGATAGGCCCCTTCAATTTCCCCAATCATCACCCGCTCTTCAAAGTGCAGTTGCAGTAGGGCAGCATTCGCTGCCCCTTCTCTTGGTTCGTTTGATGGCCTCAAGCCGCCATTGAGCATGCGGTCTCAGGCCGAGGAAAAAGGCGGCGGGACACAAGAACAAGGTGTGGCACGTCAACTCACCATCAGAGGTGGAGCCAGCGAGCCCTGGCCGGCCAACCAGGGCTGAGGTGAGCCGACCGGTAGGCGTGTCATCGGAGCCGGCAGCTGGATACGAGAACGCCCTATAAAAGCGGCTGTGAGGGACTGCTTCGGGAGATGAGTGAGAGGGAGATGAGTGCGAAGGTCCGAAGTGCAAGGTACCAAAGGAGAACATGCTGAATCATGAGGCAGGAGAGTGGGCCCGCTGACAATGACAATATCACCATACATTCACATTGTCCGACCGCGTGAAACCATACGTGCAGCTGTGGCCGGGTTTGGCCTCAAGCCCGGAGCGTGGACTGGAGCGGACCTCGACGCTGCGCATCTGCCCGGACCTTCCTGCCCTACCATCGGCTTGGACCTTCTCCCCCTTCCAGCCATTCCTTCCTGCCATTCCCTATTCGTGTGAGTCTGTTTGTTCTGTTTGGGGCGTATGGTAATATAAGACTGTTTTAAGGCTGCCCTGTGTAACTGCTTCTTCCTCTCCTTGTAAATGCCCTTCTTTCAATTCCTCTTCGGGTTTCGTGTACATAATTAATAAATATCTGTGCTTCCTTTACTTTGGTTTCTTCTTCGCCCGATCGCTTTAGTCCTGTCTCCAATTGAGTACATGTGGCACGATCCGGCCAACCGCTATAATCGGGTTTAGTCTATTTGCTAACGGCTCGGATCGTGGGTTGCTAAACCGCTCGGCAATTACCATCACATCCGCGGTTCGAGCAGGGACTCATCTCCCTGCTTTGCGGAGAGATTGGTGAAGGTATTTGGGAAATCTTTGACCAATCACTCTGGCCGATCTCATCCCGCAAAGGAGCGGGATAGTTCCAGGACCGGAGACGGCCAGCTGAACAAGACAAGGTGTTACATATTTATGTGAATGTATGTGAATTACTATTCAGGTCTTTGCTTATCAATGTGTAGTCGATTAAAGGTTGTTGTGATTAAAGGGTCAGGAGCCCTTCTGAGAAAAAGGAGACCGGAAACGGAAGAAGAAAAGACATGAGGTCCTGGAGAAGCGACGATTCTTCTTCTTCCTCGCCGAGCTCGGACGCGAGCGGTATCGCTATTGAGCAACGTCACAGAATCGGCGTTTAAAAGCCCTTCTGGCGAGACGAGTTACCGGGACGTGTAACTACCCTTTGACACGTCAAGTCACCGTGGGTTCGTGCACGAAACCAAGCGTCCGGCACAGTTTGCCGCACCGTCTACAAGGCCGCGTACGGGTCGCACCTTGGGCCTCGCGCGCTGGGCAAGCCGCGTGTTGCTTTGCCCACTTTGCTTTACCCGCTTGGCTTGGCCAGGAAGTGTGCGCTGCAGCCGTTGTTCCCAGTACGGGACGTGCCCGGTGGAAGCACGTCAGGAAGGGTCCGTTCAACCGCCCACGTGCGGGGATCGAACTACAGGAGTACGGAGACATTGAGAGAGACATTGACCATGGAGGGAGTCGGGAGTGGGGCTCACGTGAGGAATGTATAAGATGGCCATCTTAGAGTTATTGTAGATGAGTTTACATCTTTATAATATTGATTGCGGATTGTTGATGGTTGTTGATTGCTCGGGGAATATATCCTTGATTATTCCGGATCCTTGGTGTGGGGTTTCTTATTGATTGAAATTCATATTGATTGCGTTACGAAAGCGCATACATAATAGATCTTTCTGGCGGAGTTCCTCTCACGGTCCGGGGGTCACCGAGACCAGGTAGTCACCGGGAGGACCACGTAACAGAATTGGGGGCTCGTCCAAATTACGATTTGCGGATTCGCAATTGGGTCTACGTCCGGGATTTAAAATTGTATAACATAATAAAATAATAGTTTTTATTAATTAAAATTGATTAATTAATTATTAATTGGTAAATTTTTGAGAAATGGTGGTAAAGTCTTGGGTGAAGGTTAACAGGTGTTAACGATAGTCACCATGGCGTTTGTTGCACAGAACTTTGCGGTAACACCTAGGGAGGCACAGTTCCGAGCGTTACTAAAAGCGGACCTCTTGAAATTGGCCAAACATTTTAACTTGGAGGTCCGAACTAATTTGAGGAAGGCAGAGTTGCAGACCACGGTGATACAGTCTATGGTGGGATTAGGAACATGGGACGAGTTAGCCTGGCAGTGGCTACCCGAAGAACCAGAAGACGTTGAGCTCCGGAAACTGGAGTTGCAATTACGGAGCCAGGAACGGATTAAAGAAGAAGAAAGGAAAGCAGAAAAGGAAAGAGCAGAAGAAGAAAGGAAAGCAGAAAAGGAAAGAGCAGAAGAAGAAAGGAAAGCAGAAAAGGAAAGAGCAGAAGAAGAAAGGAAAGCAGAAGAGAGGAGAGAAGAGAAACAAGCAGAGGAAAGGAGAGTGGAACGAGAACTCCAGGAAAGGTTAGAAGGGAGAAAAGCAGAGGAGAGGAGAGCTGCAAGGGACCTCGAAGCAGAGGAGAGAAAAGCGGAAAGGGAATTAAAGGAACGTGACATGGAGCTTCAGCAAGAAATTAAATTCAAGGAGCTGGAGTTAATGAGAGAACGGGGAGAGGTACCACCCTTGCTGACGGGGTCGACACCTAGCCAGAACACCTGGGATGTGGGCAGACATGTGAGGCTGGTTCCACCCTTCAGTGAAAAGGAAGTCGCTAAATTTTTTCCACACTTTGAGAAAGTGGCTCGACAGTTAAACTGGCCGGAGGAGGCCTGGACCATACTAGTGCAAAGTGTGCTGGTGGGAAAAGCTCAAGAGATTTATTCGGCGCTACCAATGGACCAATGTGCAGATTATGAGGTATTGAAGAAGCATATCCTCAAAGCCTATGAGTTGGTTCCGGAAGCTTACCGGCAAAAATTCAGGAATGCCAGGAAGAGGGAGAGTGAGACCCATGTGGAGTTTGCTAGAGTGAAAGAAAATATGTTTGATCGGTGGTGTGAGTCAAAAGGAGTCGGGAACGACTTCGAAGCATTGCGTGACCTGATGCTGGTGGAGGAATTTCAACAGTGTGTTCACGAGGACATCAAAGTGTACCTGCAGGAAAAGAAAGTACCGAAGTTGTGGGATGCAGCCACCATGGCAGATGATTATGCCTTAACACACCGGATAGGGGTCCACGAACCTAACTCCTCGCCTAGATCTCCGCAGGGGAGGTGGGGAACAGCAGGTGCGGAGAACGACAATACATGGCGGCGGCCTCGAGATGATTATGGGGACAACGCTGATACCCGAACTGTCCGAAATCAGGGGGCTACGGGCCCAAGACAAACTTCTTTTTCGGGGGGCCCGAGGCAGACCACGAGTTTTTCCTCCGGGCCGACTTGCCCCTTTTGTAAAAAACCTGGGCACTTGATGTGTCATCGTAACTACACCACCTTATGGACGTCATGAAAAGGGAAAACCCAGAGCGGAGTCCGATTATTACCACTCCGAATGCGATGGCAAGCGTAAGAAATCGCCCACAGAAGAGTTACCAACCATTTATTTATGAGGGGTTGGTCTCACTCAAGGGAGACTTGGCTAACCCAAGACCGGTTAGGGTTTTGAGGGACACAGGAGCCCATCAATCCTTAATGCTTGAAGGCATTTTGCCATTGTCAAAGAGTACCGCAACTGGTGATAGTGTTCGGTTACAAGGGATCGGTGGCTGTGTTAGTGCCCCACTTCATGTCATCCATTTGGAATCCGATTTGGTGTCAGGACTGGTCACCGTCGGTTTACAAGCCACGCTTCCTGTAGAGGGAGTATCTGTGATTATCGGGAATGATTTGGCCGGGGGGCAAATTTATGGTAACCCGAGGGTTGGTCAAGAGCACAACAGGGAAAATAACACCACACCAGCTCGGGATGGCGACAAAAGTTCCAAGTTATTTGTAGGGGGACTGAACTTCAACACAGAGGAAGAAGTTCTGACCTCTGTCTTCAACAGATATGGGCCGCTGGTGGAAGTGCGGGTGGTGAAAGACAGGGAAACTCAACGGTCAAGAGGGTTCGGCTTTGTCACGTTTGCAAGCACAAGAGATGCCAGGGAGGCAGAGAAGAATTGGAATGGTAAGGATTTGGAGGGTCGGACCATCACAGTAGGGAAGGCATTTCGTAGGCGTCGAGAGGTCTACAGAAGAGGACAACTTGGCAGTAGTTTTAGGGTTGGCAGCAGCCGATATTACTATGGAGGCTCCCAGAGTTACGGCACCTCCCGAAAGAATGAATGTCAGAGCACTGGCCGAGAAGGAGACCGCCAGTCAGGTAACGGCTGGGACAAGGGGTCCCACCGCAACTGTTAGGAGTCTGGCGAAGTTGAAGCACTATATACGGGGGAGCCGCCGAGCCGGGGCTCCTACACGGACTAACCGTGAACGCCACGTTCTTAAAGGCGTCCAGGTAGTGAACTTTCCTGCACGGACTAACCGTGAACTCCACGTTCTTAAAGGCGTCCATGTAATGAACTTTCCTCCCCGGACTAACCGTGAACTCCACATTCCTTAAGGCGTCCATGTAGGGAATACTCAGCTGGGCCTCCCGAAAGAGTGCTATCGAGAGGTTTAAATTTGGGGGCTTTGGTCACCACCTCTTAACCGTCATTCAAGAGAAACTAGAAGTGGTTGACGCTTGGTCCAGAGGGAATTAATCTAGGGGATTGTGTGAAATTTTGTTGCTTTATTTTTAAGTGATGACTGTGCCCGGGGGGTGAGTTATCGGGTTTGTTTATCCAAGTTGGCCGGCAACGAAAGTTTTCGCTGGGTTCAAACTTTCTTTCTTGAAGGGGGGGAGTGTTACATATTTATGTGAATGTATGTGAATTACTATTCAGGTCTTTGCTTATCAATGTGTAGTCGATTAAAGGTTGTTGTGATTAAAGGGTCAGGAGCCCTTCTGAGAAAAAGGAGACCGGAAACGGAAGAAGAAAAGACACGAGGTCCTGGAGAAGCGACGATTCTTCTTCTTCCTCGCCGAGCTCGGACGCGAGCGGTATCGCTATTGAGCAACGTCACAGAATCGGCGTTTAAAAGCCCGTCTGGCGAGAGGAGTTACCGGGACGTGTAACTACCCTTTGACACGTCAAGTCACCGTGGGTTCGTGCACGAAACCAAGCGTCCGGCACAGTTCGCCGCACCGTCTACAAGGCCGCGTACGGGTCGCACCTTGGGCCTCGCGCGCTGGGCAACCCGCGTGTTGCTTTGCCCACTTTGCTTTACCCGCTTGGCTTGGCCAGGGAGTGTGCGCTGCAGCCGTTGTTCCCAGTACGGGACGTGCCCGGTGGAAGCATGTCAGGAAGGGTCCGTTCAACCACCCACGTGCGGGGATCGAACTACAGGAGTACGGAGACATTGAGAGAGACATTGACCATGGAGGGAGTCGGGAGTGGGGCTCATGTGAGGAATGTATAAGATGGCCATCTTAGAGTTATTGTAGATGAGTTTACATCTTTATAATATTGATTGCGGATTGTTGATGGTTGTTGATTGCTCGGGGAATATATCCTTGATTATTCCGGATCCTTGGTGTGGGGTTTCTTATTGATTGAAATTCATATTGATTGCGTTACGAAAGCGCATACATAATAGATCTTTCTGGCGGAGTTCCTCTCACGGTCCGGGGGTCACCGAGACCAGGTAGTCACCGGGAGGACCACGTAACAAAGGGGATTAACCCCCCCCCCTTGCTACCTGGAGTGCCGTACTCCGAGATCCGTAACAATATATATATATATATATATATATATATATATATATATATATATATATATATATATATATGTATGTATGTATGTATATATATCTATATATATATATATATATATATATATATATATATATATATATATATATATATATATATATATATATTGTTGAGGGTTTGGGAACTGTGTGTGTAATTTGCTGTGAATATTCCTTGTAAATACCTCCAATTGTAAAGGTCAAAGGTCGTCCTTAGTTAGGCCATCGCACACACGTAGCCAATCATAAGTTTCCCCTCAGTAGTTATGTCCTTAGTAAATGTCAGTATAAGGCTCTGTGGTCCACTAATTCATTGCGTTGCACCGAATCAAATAAGGATAGCTCCCCTTCAATAATTACCTTTCCCAGCCGAACTCACCCTCTCTGGGTAACGCAACTTAACAAGCGTGGGGTGCGCGCCCCCTCAACTGGCCTGGCTTTGGAAGCGGCGTTCGCTGCTATAATGAATATGTGCTCCGTGCTCTGTTTGGACAGGTGGGGCAGGGCTGTTCAGCCCCATGCCCAAATAAGGAGACAAGCCCATGGCTCGCCACGAGGGGCGCGCCGTTCGGCTCCATGCCCAAATAAGGAGTTAAGCCCGTGGCTCGCCACGAGGGGCGCGCCGTTCGGCTCCATGCCCAAATAAGGAGACAAGCCCATGGCATTGCCATATAAGGTCACGAAACAGAGCACGGGGGAGGGCGGTACCGAAACAGACGAGGGCGTGTCACACCCGCGCTTGAGGTATGATATGTGCGTGCGAAAATCGCGCAAGAGATGATTGAGGGAGAGAGATGCGTCAGACGATTTTGAGGGAGGAGAGGACCGCAGCAGATGACAAAAGAGCCTGAGGCGTGTCGAGGAAGGACGAGATACGTGTGCCGCCACCGCCCTGCTCGCTCCCAGCCCGGAAAGGACCTGCTTGCTGTGCGCCCTGCCAAACCTTCCAGCCTTGTGGTCCTACCTTCCTCTCCCTCCAGCCAATACAACAACAACAACAACAACATGCATTTTAAAGGCCATTTTCCCTGCTAGAGCGGGGGTTAGCCTTGCGGTCCCCATGACAATCTTCTCCATTTTGCCCTATTTTCTGCATCTCTCCTTGTTAACCCCCTTGCCCGCATTTCTTCTTCCACCATCTTTAGCCAAGTCTTTCTCGGTCTTCCCCGTCTTCTACTTCCTTCTACATTCATTTCCATCACTTCTCAATCAGTCACTTTCATCCTTCCTCAACACATGACCAAACCATCTCAACCTGTTCCTCTTCACAGCATCAATCACAGGCTCTATTCCCATCATCTTTCGCAATTCATCATTTGTCTTCCTCTCTCTCAAAGATATTCTGCACATCCGTCGAACCATTCGCATTTCCACCCTTTCCAACCTTCGTTGCTGCTCTACGTTCATTACCCATGTCTCGCTCCCATAAATCATAACACTTCTCACACATGCAGCATACACCTTCCCCTTCAGCTTCAACGACACTCCCCTCATCATCAGCACGCCACTCAATTCCCGAAACTTCTTCCATGCGCATCTCACTCGAGCAACCGTTGCCGAGTCTGATCCACCTTCTCCATTCAGCATGTCTCCGAGGTAGCAAAATGTTTTCACACCTTCCAGCTTCACGCTGTCTCCAAGATCCAACTCAACATTTCCTCCATCTGCAGCTCCCTCTGTGCACACCTTACATTTGTATGTAGCTGCCACACTGGTTAATGACCCTCTCAGACCACTACATTTTTGATGAACCCACTCAGCGCACATTGTACACTGAATGGAGTTCACTCCGACACCCTTCCTACACACAGCACAGGGCCACTTCCCAGTTCTTTCCACCTCACCACATGCTTTACCACTTGCCATCACCTTCGTCTTTCCGATATTCACCTTCAGACCTTTTGTCTCCATACATTCCTTCCACGTGTTCATCTTTTCCTTCAGTCCATCCATACTTTCCGCAATCAACACCAGATCATCTGCATACAACAACTCCCATGGTAAACCCTCCTTTACGTTCTGAGCCAGCACCTCCATCACAGCTACAAATAGTAGTGGACTTAGTACCGACCCCTGATGCACTCCCACCTTCACCTCAAACTCACCACTGTTCCCGTCCTTCGTCCTTACAGCTGTGCGCGCTCTTTTGTACATTGCCATCACTACTCTGATCAACCATTCCTCCACTCATAACTTCCTCAATGCCCATGTCCATACTTTGCGTGGAACCCGATCGAATGCTTTCTCCAGATCAACAAACCCAAGAAACAACTTCTTCCTCTTCTTCATGTACTTCTCCTGCAACTGCCTCACAATGAAAAGCGCGTCTGTCGTTCCTCTTCCTGGCATAAATCCAAACTGCATTTCGTCGATCTTCACTTTCTTCCTTATCCTCCTCTCCAACACCCTTTCCAATACCTTCATTCCATGCTCCAATAACTTTATCGCTCGGTACGAGCCACACTCCAGAGGGTCACCTTTCCCATTGTATAGAGGGACGAGGGTACTCAGTTCCCAATCCACTGGAATGCGGCCTTCTTTCACCACCAGATTACAGATCTCTGTCATTCTCTTCACACCCCAACTTCCTGCTGCCTTCAACATATCTCCCACAACTCCCGTCGGCCCTCCCGCTTTTCTACCCTTCATTGCTTTTATCGCTTCCTCAACTTCCTTCTCAGTTATCTTCCCTGCCGGTCCTAAAACTGGGTTACTCTCTATGTTGCCATCCCATTCATTCTCTGTATTCAACAGCATTTCCATATATCTTTTCCATCTTCCTTTAATTCTATCTGGGTCGACAACGATTTGTCCCACTTCATCCTTCAAGCAACTCACCCCCATCACATCACACCTCTCTTTCGCTATCTGCTTTGCAATCCTGAATACTGCTTTCTGACCCTCTTCCGAATCCAAGCATTCTCCGAACATTTTCCTACATGCCTCCTGCGCCTTTGCTACCTCTTTCTTTGCAGCCTTCCTGGCTGCCTTATAACTTTCATGCTCTGCTGTTTCTGCTCCCGTACCCTTCGCCTGCTGCCACTCCTTGAACTTCTTCCTCTTCTCGTCAATCCTCTTTCCAACTTCATCATCCCACCACCATGTTTCCGAGTGCCTCGGTGGTCCTTTTGTCCATCCACATACCTCACCAACGGCTCCCAACAGACTAGCTTTCATTGACATCCAACCACTTTCAAGCTCAACCACATCATCCTCTACCCTACTCAGCCTCTCTTTTAATGCCTCCCTCACTGTCACCTCTTTCAACCTCCACACCTGTATTCTCGGTTGGTACTTCACCCGCCGAGCTCTCCTCGCACCTTTCACCCTTACGTCGCAGACAACCAAGTGGTGCTGTGAAATAGCCTCCTCCCCCAGGATCAACTTTGTGTCTCGGAGGTGCCCCCTATCTCGCCTACGCACCATCAGGTAGTCAACGGTTGTCGTCGACCCACCTGACGTATATGTAACAAGCTTATTATCCTCTTTCTGGAACTGAGTATTCAAATCAAGAAATCAGCTCCATCAGTAAACTCCAAAATCCTTTCACCTTCTCCATTTCTCACACCATATCCGTAACCCCCATGAACTCCGTCAAAACCATCCATACTCCTTCCCACATGTCCATTTAGGTCTCCTCCTACCACAACAACTTCCTCATCTTTCACGTTTTCCATCAGCTTCTCTATCGCACACCAGAACTTGTCCTTCTCTTCATCGCTTCGACCAACCTGCGGAGCATATCCCGAGATGACGTTCACCAAGAGCTTTCCAATCATCATTTTCACCATCATCAACCTATCACTCACTCTAGTCACACTCACCACACTGTCTACAAACTCCTCAGAAAACAGGACACCAACACCATTCACGCCCTCCAGGCACCCTTGCCACACAAACTTGTATTTCTGTCCCTGCCGACCCTTCACCATTCTCACACCACTTCCCTTCCATCTCGTCTCTTGCACACAACATATGTCCACTCTTCTTCTGACCAATACTTCCACCACTTCTCCTGATCTCCCTGTCATTGTCCCTACATTCCATGTCCCAAACCTCAGAAACTGATCTCCACTTCGGGCTGTACCCTGCCCACATGTAGTTGTAATTGTCATGGTTCTCTTTTTGAGGCAATGTTTTTATGGCCGGATGCCCTTCCTGACGCCAACCTTCTTAGTCGCCTCTTACGACACGCAGGGATACGGCATACCTATTTTTATCCAGGGTACACACTGGGAAACGTTTAAAACATGGAAATTCTGGGGGGTGGGGGGGGGGGGAGCGGCGTCAGCATCACGGCTGCGGTTTAAACATATTTAAATAATATTTAAACAAAACCATGAAAACAATCTGGGAAAAGTCTCTAAGTGAGAACGTGGATTTGAGAAAGCAGGAGCAGAGGTGAAAGAAAAACGAGATATAGGGGGCGGGGCACAAGTCGAGACGAGGAGGCCGCACGAGACACCAGGCCGCACCAGGCGCACGAGGCGCGAACAAAGAAACGACTAATTACACACAAATTTGCAACAACTACAAAACCAAAACCAAATAGAAACACACAATAACACATACACAACAAAATACGCAGCGGAAATTTGACAAAGAAACGAACGGGAAAACACTCAAACTTTGATGCCGTGGAGAGATCGAAGCAAGCCCCGTCGCTCGAGGGACTGGAACTATCACCTCCAGCCAATCCACTCTGAAATTCCCCATTCGTGTACGTGAGTTTGTTTTGTGTGTCTTGTCCCTGGGTTTAAGTAAGACTGCATAGATAAGCTAGAAATTGCCCTGTGTCCTTCTGATTCTTCCATTTCCTTGTATATACTTTGACTGCTTTTCTTCCTTTAGTTGTGTATAAATAACAATAAATCCCTGTTCTTCCTACATTGTCTTCTTCTTCACATTCGGTCGCTTTAGAGGTTTCCAAATTGAGTATACGTGGCGCGATTCGGCCGACGCATAGGAATCGGGTTTAGCCCCTTCGATAAACGGCTCACGCCACAGTTCGCTTCGCTCGGCGCAACCAATCCATTACGCTGCGGCCGTGAGTGGGGGTGTTTCCTTGCGTACCGGGAGGCGCTGGTATTTAGGTCATAGGACGGTTGGGCCTAATACCCTACCAAGCGCTGACCGGGCGTGATGTCATACCCCAGGACCACGTCGGTCAGTCATAGACAAGGGGATTAATCCCCCCTTGATAAGGGGGAAAGAGGCCGACGTTGGGTTCCGTAACAATTGGTGTCAGGAGTAGTGGGATTCGGACCCGAAGTGCGTTTAACGCACTCAAATTACGAGTGGCCAAAATATTAGTTTATATCCAAATTTGAAATCGCGCCATGGATGATCAAGGCGACCGGATGCCGGTGGGGGAATTAGAAGAGGGGTTAGAAGCGACCCAGGACCCCAGGGAAATGTATATGGAGGAGAGGGAGGAGGAGAGCAATAAAGATGTGGTTGCGGGGGTATCAGGTGCACAAGATGGCGCCCTCGTGCACGTGGTTGCGGACGCACAAAATGGCGGCTCGCACGAGGTTGCGGCAGCCGCGCCCGCAGCACCAATGAACTGGGACCTACTCATGCTGCAAATGCAGGCCTTCATGGTCAAGGCGGATGAGGAGAGGGAAGAGAACAGGGGGCTGAGAAACCAAATTGAAGGGATGGAAAGCAGAATGAGGGACGAAGCGAGGGGTTCCAGTCAGCAATTGGGGGGCCAAATGAGGGACGAAGCGCGGGGTACCAGAAACCAAATTAAAGAAATTAGTGAGGGGCTGGTGAGGGACAAAGCCCGGTATGAAGCAAGGCGTAGTACTAAAAAAATAGAGGGGACAAATTAAGGGCAGAAATGAGGGCCGATGGAGAGCAAATGGGAAATGATTGGAAAACCAAATTCGGGGGATTGAGTAAGGAGATGGAAAAGATGGATGCAATGCCAATGAGGGAAGAAGTAAGGGCCAACACCAATAACTTAGGAAGCAAATTGGAGAGAGTCGGAAGCAGATTAGGGGACAAATTGAGGAGCATAATTGGCCAAGCCAAATAAATTAATGAGGAGTTGGCGAGGGGGCAAGCCGAATATGAGGTGAGGGAAGAGAGGGAGGTTGACTGCAGGTTGAGCAGGAGGGGCACACGGGTGCACGACGAGGTAACGCGGGTCGAGGAGCGCTGGTTGAGCGAGTCGGAGCAAGGCACAGGTAACTGGACCGGGGTAGACATCGCGACCCGGGGTTTGGGGCAGCCGGCGACCGCTGAGGTAGAGGGAATTTTATTAAAGCCAAGGGTCGTCGAGGTGAACAAAGAAAAAGTAGTGGGAATTGAAATTGGAGAGACCGGGGGCTTAGAAAAGCACTCGCGGCAGGGAGGAATGGATTGTGCACAAAGTCTAAGTTCACATCCTGATGCCATACTTGCTAATCCTTATAAAGATTTGCAGGTGCGCATGGAGAAGAGGATCCCCCAGGTGAGTCGTGCTGTGTATTGTGCGGGGAGATTTTGCAGGAGGATGTTTGGCGCAGAAAGAATTTTCGCGCGCTTGGGATCGAGGAAGCATCCGGGCGTTGGTGAAGGGTCCCCTGTGAGTGGAAATGGCGCGCTTGTGGAAAAAAAGTGTGCATCGGGGAATGAGCGTGTTACGAAACGCGAGTGTGAAACCGAGTGCGAGAGAGAATGCACGTCGGGGTGTACGAAGTGTGACACGGAGAGTGAGTTGGTGGTGGCGCAAGTGCGAGAGGGCACATCGGAGCGCGAGTGTGAAACCGAGTGCGAGCAAGAATGCACGTTGGAGGGTCTGTGTGAAACAGAGTGTACGGAGTGTGACACGGAGAGTAAGGTGGTGGTGGAACGTGTGCGAGAGTGTACACCTGAGTTGGTTGTGGCACGTGTGCAGCAGGGCACATCGGAGCGCGTGAGTGGGTGAATGCAAGAGTGCACCCCCATGAGTGGTACGGAGTATGTACCGAGGGAGAGTGCGCAAGACGGTGCGCGAGGTGTGTTAAGGAAGTGTGTGAACGGGGAGAGTGCGCAAGATGGTGCATGAGGTGTGTTAAGGAAGTGTGTGAACGGAGAGTGTGCACAAGAGGATGCATGAGAAAGGTGTGTAACAGGGAGTGCGGTGGTGGAATGGACGGAGTGTGTGGGATGCACTGGAGGCGCCGAGACGCCGGGTTTGGTGAGTGTGAAAAGGGTCGCGTGGTGTGAGCATCCAAGTGAAGCATCGACGTTAACCGGGTTAGCAGTTAGGGCGACGGATAGCTGAGGCGAGCACTCGGGGCGCGGTGCGCTTTGTTGGATGCGAGGCCCGGCGCGGGTCGTTGCAGCGTCGCTTCGCTTGGAAGTGTCGTTGCCGATTCGGGCCTCGATAAGGGCTCCGCCGCGCACGGTCGAGTCCGGGCCTAGCCGGGCAAGGCGACCGGTCCGGTTCAAGGGCGGGTAAGAGGAAGCGGAACGGTGCCCCCTCGTGGGGGCGGGGTGCCGACCGGGCGAGATCGAGCCATCGGGCCGGAGGCCGCAAGGGGCCGTGCCGAGATGGTGCGTGGAATCTCGGCCAAACGAAGCCTCCTCCCCAGAATCGTGAATGCCGGACGGACTCAACCTGCAGGCGACCAAACCACCCGAAATCATTGCTCGGCTGTGCAGAGCCGAGCTGTGTAATGATGTAACGACGCACTGAGGCTCAGATATAGCGGACTGTGATGGTAATAGTGTTTTGGACCCGAAATTTTGGGATAGGGAATTTGTGATTGGTTGAAATTTGATGACAAAATTGATAATGACAGTAGAAGATACCCGATGTGGTGGGATGGCAACTCTGCCATCCCTCACAAATGGGGCACATGAGCGCTAGCAATGGGGTTATGGCAGTGAAAACTAGCCCAGGAGGGTTAGGATAAAATGATAGGGATCTAGAGAAGATGGCCATAGGTAACTGTAGATTTAAGTCGCAACATTGGACAGGTAGTCGGGGACATAGAGAGGTTAGAATGGATGATAATGACGAGGGAGCGCAATAATGTAAGGGGCGACGGGGAAGCGCGAGTTTTAGCAGGGCACCAGGTAGATCAGATGATGCCGTGTGTTTGAGAATTGAAAGTATATCAGTGCATGAGGAACAATTGTGGTTGTGCATTGTATTGAGTGATTGAAGAAGCCTGGGAGGAAGGAGGGTGCAGGAGGCACCAGGTGTGATTGCACAGGTGTGCAGGTGGGCAGGTGTATGGAGCAGTGCATGATTGAGTGTTGTGTTGAGCAAATGGTCCTGGAGGAAGGAGGGTGCAGGAAGCACCAGGTGTGATGGCACAGGTGTGCAATACAGGTGTATGGAGAATGGTTGTGTGGAATATATGGAGTATGGAATATATGGAGTATGGAATGGATGGTGTGGAGTGAGTATGGTGGAAACTGTTGAGTGGAGTGGATGGTGCGAAGGTGTGAATGGGGGAAAAGTGGACCCCCATCACGAATACCCGGGGAGGGTAGTTTAAGAGTTAGGTAGAGGGAGTAGGTAAATTGTGGTTGGATATTGGCATCTGTGGTGCGTGTGGAAGAATGGTGTTTGGATGGGTGCATTAGCGACGTGGAAATGGCTGGGCGTGTGCCGCCGCCGCCCTGCTCGCTCCCAGCCCGGAAAGGACCTGCTTGCTGTGCGCCCTGCCAAACCTTCCAGCCTTGTGGTCCTACCTTCCTCTCCCTCCAGCCAATCCACTCCGAAATTCCCCATTCGTGTACGTGAGTTTGTTTTGTGTGTCTTGTCCCTGGGTTTAAGTAAGACTGCATAGATAAGCTAGAAATTGCCCTGTGTCCTTCTGATTCTTCCATTTCCTTGTATATACTTTGACTGCTTTTCTTCCTTTAGTTGTGTGTAAATAACAATAAATCCCTGTTCTTCCTACTTTGTCTTCTTCTTCACATTCGGTCGCTTTAGAGGTTTCCAAATTGAGTATACGTGGTGCGATTCGGCCGATGCATAGGAATCGGGTTTAGCCCCTTCGATAAACGGCTCACGCCGCAGTTCGCTTCGCTCGGCGCAACCAATCTATTACGCTGTGGCCGTGAGCGGGAGTATTTCCTCGCGTACCGAGAGGCGCTGGTATTTAGGTCATAGGACGGTTGGGCCTAATACCCTACCCAGTGCCGACCGGGCGTGACGTCATACCCCCGGGACCACGTCGGTCAGTCATAGACGAGGGGATTAATCCCCCCTCGATAAGGGGAACAGAGGCTGACGTTGGGTTCCGTAACAATGTATATATATATATATATATATATATATATATATATATATATATATATATATATATATATATATATATATATATATACCCAATATACGACTGTATATATATAATTATATATATATTGTTGCGGATATGAGGATTGTGTTTTTTTTATTGTGTTCTATTGTATAGTAAATTGTTGTAAATATCACCCTCTATAAAATGTAATGATTCCTTATAAATACCTACGTAGTGTAAAGATAAAAAGGGCGTCTCGGTAGTTATTCCATAAACACCACATTGCAGGACCCGATAAAACCCTTGTTCAGTAGCTTATATCTTATTATGTGTCTTAGGGTAAGGCCGTGTCTCCTATTAATTTAAATACTCCATTGTACCAAGTGAAATAAGAGTAGATCCCCTTTCATTTCATTTCAATGGCCAACTGCATTTTGGGCGGTTTTCTTCAACCACCATTGGCCACGAGGCAGGGTTGGGGAAGAAAGGTGTGTCTCCACCTCGTCATAGAGGGGAGGAGTGAGCCAGCCCCGAACAACCAACCGAGCACGAGGGGTTTGGTTTGAGAGGGCGGAGGAAGAGCGTTTGGGGAAGGTTCGCAAAGGTTGAGGGGCGGGGCCTATATAACCCGCCGCGGGGGCGTTCCTCAGAGAGATGAGCTTTTACAAAGACGGAGAGATGGGCTTTTACAGAGACGAGAGATGAGTCCAAGGAAAGAGCTGGGTCGTCAGAGAGATGCGCTTTTACTGAGACAAGGAGATGAGTCTGAAAAGAGAGGTCCATGACGAGAGCTGAGTCGGTCGTCAGGGGTGGTCAGTGGTTGCGTTGAGTGGTTGCGTTGAGTTGTCGGTGGAGAAAGAGTGGTTGGACCAAGAAGGAGAGAGGAGAGAACCCGTCACGCCAGACCCCCCACCAGCGCGTCGGCTCCGACCGTGATCCGACCCGTGATCCGACCCGTGATCCGACCCGTGATCCCGCGCACACGACAGGATCGGTGGCATCAGCGGCCGTCGAGGTCCAGCCCGACGTCCCGTGCGGGATCAAGCTCCAGCCAGCTCCGTGCTGCCCTCCCCCTCCAGCCACACACCTCCTTCCAGCCAATCCACTCTGCAATTCCCCGTGTGAGTCGTCTTTGTTTGTTCTGTCCTGGGTAGTAACTAAGTCTGTATAAGCTAGTAATCTTCACTGTGTCACCTGCGTCTCATGTCCCTGTACATAATCGTGACTGCTCTTTTTGCTTATGTGTGTAAATAGTAATAAATCCCGTTACTCTTCTGTACGTCTTCTTCCTCTTTGCATTCGGTCGCTTTAGAGTTTTCCAGATTGAGTAGCTGTGGCGCGATACGGCCAACGTTTTGGGTGAATCGGGTTTTAGTCGGGGAATAACTGTTCGGCCGCGGTTACACCACCGCTCGGTAAAAATAACATCTAATCCGCGGACCGTAACAAATTGGTAGTCAGGAGTTGGGATTCGAACCTGGGACTAAATTTATTTAGCCCAAATTTTGGACACCAATTGTGTTATTACAGTAACAAATTGGTGTCTGGGAGTGAGATTCGAGGCCCGAACCAAATTTTTTAAAAACATCTAGGAAAACATTTGGTCAAAATTTGGAGCTGCTGGAAATTTGTGTTGTTTTAAAGCAAAACCCGAATTTTGAAATCGCGCCATGGCTGGTCAAGGCGACGGGATGTCGGTGGGAGAGATAGACGGGGTGGAATCGACCCAGGACCTCGGGGAAATGTATGTGGAGGAAAGGGAGGAGGAGAAAAATGGCAATGTGGTTGCGGAGGTTTCAGACGCGCAAAATGGCGCCTTTGCACACGCGGTTACAGCGGCACCAAATAGAGCCGCGCCCTTTGTACTAACGGTGGAAGACATGCAATCATTTATGGCTGGAATGGAGGCCATTATGGCCGAGATGAGGGAGCGAGTCAACAAGGACTGGGGAAACCAAATTAAAAAAATAAATGAGGAAATTGCGAGGGACAGAGCCGCATACGAGGAAAGGGAGCAGAGGGACAGAGACCGCAAGTTGGGCGAAAGGGTCCCAAGGGTGCACGAGGAGGTAACGCGGGTCGAGAAGCGCCGGTTGAACGAAGCTGAGAAAAGCACGGGTAACTGGACCGGGGTAGAAATCGCGACATGGGGTTTGGAGCAGCCGGCGACCGCTGAGGTAGAAGAGGGGATTTTATTAAAGCCAGCGGTCGTCGAGGTGAATAAAGAAAAAGCAGTAGTGGGTACAATTAAAATTGAAGAGACGACGGAGGTAGCCCGGGAATTGCAGGGAGAAATGGAAAATGTGCAAAGTCCCTGCTCACATCACGATGCTGTGCTTAACCTGAATGGAAGTTTGCAGGTGCGCGTGGAGAAAAGGCTCCCCCAGGTGAGTCGTGCTGTATATTGTGCGGGGAGATTTTGTAAGAGGATGTTTGGCGACAAAAGAATTTTCGCGCGCTTGGGATCGAGGAAGCATCCGGGCGTTGGTGAAGGGTCCCGTGTGAGTGGAAATGGCACGCGTGTGGAAAAAAAGTGTGCGTCAAGGGGTGAGCGTGTTACGAAGCGCGAGTGTGAAACCGAGTGCGAGCGAGAATGCACGTCGGGGTGTACGGAGTGTGACACGGAGAGTGAGTTGGTGATGGCGCAGGTGCGAGAGGGCACATCGGAGCGCGAGTGTGAAACCGAGTGCGAGCGAGAATGCACGTCGGGGTGTACGGAGTGTGACACGGAGAGTGAGTTGGTGATGGCGCAGGTGCGAGAGGGCACATCGGAGCGCGAGTGTGAAACCGAGTGCGAGCGAGAATGCACATCGGGGTGTACGGAGTGTGACACGGAGAGTAAGGTGGTGGTGGAACGTGTGCGAGGAAGCACACCTGAGTTGGTGGTAGCGCGAGTGTGGGAGAACCCATGTGAGCGCGTTAGTGGGTGGATGCCAGAGTGCACGCCCATGGTGAGTGTTACGGAGGACGTAACGGAGGAGAGGTGTGGACCGAGGTGTGCGCAAGAGTGTGCGCGAGAGGTGTGGTGTGTAACAGGGAGAGCGTTGGTGGAATGTACGGACGGCGTTGGAACGCCAGGTTTTGTGAGGGTGAAAGGGGTAGCGTATGCGTGTGAGCATGCCGGTGAAGCATCGACGGTAACCGGGTTAGCGGTTAGAGCGACGGATAGCCGATGTGAGCACTCGGTGCGAGGAGCCCTTTGTTGGATGCGAGGCCCGGCGCGGATCGAAGCTGCGTCGTTTCTCTTCGAAGCGTCGTTGCCGATTCGGGCTTGGCCCCGCCCCGCACGGTCGAGTCCGGGCCTTGTCGGGCCAGGCGACCAGTCCGGTTCAAGGGCGAGTGGGAGGAAGCGGCACGGTGCCCCCTCGTGGGGACGGGGTTCCGACCGAGGGAGATTGAGCCATCGGGCCCGGGACCGCAAGGTGCCTCGCCGAGATGGTGCGTGGAATCTCGGCCCGACCAAACCACCTCCCTTGAACCGAAAGCCGGACGGATTCAACCTGCAGGCGACCAAACCACCCGAATTCATTGCTCGGCTTTACGTAGCCGAGTTTAATGATGTCATGACGCACCGAGGCTAGGATATAGCGGACTGTAATGATGAGGATAGTGGTCTGGACCCGAAATTAGGAAAACGACATTTGATGATTGGCAAAGGATTGGCAGAGTGATTGGTAATGGTACAGTGATTGGCAGATGATTGGCAAATTTTTGATTTGTTGAAATTAGATGTGCAAAATTGGTAGTGGAACGTCCCCGATGTGGTGGGATGGCAACTCTGTCATCCCTCACAAGGGGGGCAAAGGAGCACTAGATTTATGGGGTTGATGGCAGTGAAAACTAGCCCGGGTGGGTTAGGATATATCGTGTGTAGGGATCTAGCGAAGATGACATTAGGTAACGTTAAGATTAGTTAGTGACAAGGATACCTGTAGTGGGGACGCAGGTAGATTAGAGTGGATTATAATGACGTGGTATGTGCTTAGTTTAAAGGGAAGACGGGGAGCACTAAGTTAGCAGGGCAACAGGTAGTTGAGATGATGCCGTGTGAGTGTTGGAGGTGTATTCAAGTGTATTGAGCAGTGTGTGAGGAACAGGTGTGATTGAACAGGTGTGATTGAACAGGTGTGAGTGCACAGGTGTGCACCAACAGGTGTGTGGAAGACATGGAGTGTGGAATATATGGAGTATTGGAATGGGTGGTCGTGGAGTGAGTATGATGGAAATTGTGGAGTGGAGTGGATGGTGCGAAGGTGTGAATGGGGGAAGAATGGACCCCCATCACGAACACCCGGGGCGGGTAGTGTAAGTGTTAGGTAGAGGGTATAGGTAAATTGTGGTTGGATATTGGCATCTGTGGTGCGGGTGAGAGAATGGTATTTGGATGGGTGCATTGGTGTTGTGGAAATGGCTGGGCGTGTAGCCTGTTAGTGTGTGTAGTTGGTTTGGGCACTCCACCACTGTGAGGATGTCGGCCAGGTGAGGCCGCAGGTGGGCTCTGGGAGCCGGTAGTTGTGGATGGGGCCCGAGGATCCGGAGGACGGACCCGGGTAGGCCAGTGCCAGAGGGCACCAGGGGGTCACAGAGCCAGGAGGGGCCTTCCCCAATTAGATAGGTTAGGTTGAGGAGCTAGGTAAGCTCGGGTGGCAACTACAGTGGTGGAGGTATGCAGGTGGGTAGACCTGCTGGGAGAGCTACACGTCACAGCCCAGAAATTGTGCAAGGGCACCGGGAGATGAATCGGGGGAGTGAGACCCCAAATTGAGAAGCACCACAGTTTGGTCAATGGGAATTGGTTTTTAGAACCCATCGAGTAAGTGGCCAATGGATTGGCAGGGAAAGACCCCGGGTAGTGTAAAGTGTGTTAAGGTCATTTAGAGAATAGTTAGGATTGAAGTCTCCTCGCACCATCTACATCCACTCACCTAAGGTGACAGGTACTCCACACCATGCCAGGTTGTTTTGATTATTTTTTATGTGCAAATGGTTTGGATTGTGAGACGCATCATGACGTGGGTGTGACATTGTGCTTGATGTTCCATCTCTTCCTCCTTATGAGGTTTGATGATGAATTTGGTGATGGCAAATTTTGGATAGAGGGATTGTGGAGACGAATTTGGTGTAGGGGAAATATGGGGAAGACATGACAGTAGCGACGGATTTGTAAATGTGTAGATTTTGTAAATATGGGGTGAGGGCAAGGGTAGTGTAGGTGACAGGGGGGGTGACGTACGGTAGGGACGAGCTTTCTCACTTCGCCCTCCGTACGCATTTCGCCTTGCATTGCCTTGTTTGATGTGTACCCTTGTGACCTTACCCCTCGCTCATTTGTTTTCCCCCTTTTGTCTCCCACATGACCTGTGCGCCATTGGGCGCCGAGGGGAGCGTGCGTGAGTCGGCCATTGTGCGCCCGAAATTCCCAGAACCAGCTGTCTGCATCGATGCACCACATTATGGACCACATGTCTGTGGCCGAGCACCACTGATGGACCCCATGGGTTGGGGCATAGCCCCTCTGCTGGAACCGGCCATGAGGGCCCGAAATCTTGCTGGCGGACCTTGGCCACAGGGCACCGATGCCCCACAGGTGAACCACACTAGTCGGCCCTGTGGGCCATAAATAAAGAAAATAAAAGGGACACGTTGGGTGCACTTTACCTTATTGCAAATAGGCCGCCAGCAAAGGAAAAGAGACAACATCTGGAAGAAATAATAATAGCCAGCAGAGGGAGCCGAAGAGCAAGAGATCACCTGCAGGGTTAGGGGTTGTTGGTTTATTTTGGTTATTCATGAACACTGATGAACTGTGGAGACTGCACCGATTGGTGCTTGAGGGTGTGTTGGTGCGTTTTGAGTGCTTTCATGGTGCGTCGATGCAGAGCAGACTGTCTCCCCCCCAGAAAGAACAATCACAGGTCCTGGATTAGTTTTGTAAATAAAAGTAGTGTCAACTGTAAATAATTCTCCCCACCGTCAGTGTGTAGTTTAAAAACCATTCCGCAATTCGGTTAACTGTGGGCGTGAGTCTGTTAGGCAGGGTGCAATGGAGCAGCGGGACACATTTATTTATGTTTTAAAACTGTCGCACTCAGGGTCAGGTTAAAAGTAGAGGGAACTACACCTACATGTCACACTAAATTAAAGTTGTAGGCCCGGGACGTGCCTAAGAGGAGGAGGGTGCAGTGTTGCGGATATGAGGATTGTGTTTTTTTTATTGTGTTGTATTGTATAGTAAATTGTTGTAAATATCACCCTCTGTAAAATGTAATGATTCCTTGTAAATACCTACGTAGTGTAAAGATAAAAAGGGCGTCTCGGTAGTTATTCCATAAACACCACATTGCAGGACCCGATAAAACCCTTGTTCAGTAGCTTATATCTTATTATGTGTCTTAGGGTAAGGCCGTGTCTCCCATTAATTTAAATACTCCATTGTACCAAGTGAAATAAGAGTAGATCCCCTTTCATTTCATTTCAATGGCCAACTGCATTTTGGGCGGTTTTCTTCAACCACCATTGGCCACGAGGCAGGGTTGGGGAAGAAAGGCATGTCTCCACCTCGTCATAGAGGGGAGGAGTGAGCCAGCCCCGAACAACCAACCGAGCACGAGGGGTTTGGTTTGAGAGGGCGGAGGAAGAGCGTTTGGGGAAGGTTCGCAAAGGTTGAGGGGCGGGGCCTATATAACCCGCCGCGGGGGCGTTCCTCAGAGAGATGAGCTTTTACAAAGATGGAGAGATGGGCTTTTACAGAGACGAGAGATGAGTCCAAGGAAAGAGCTGGGTCATCAGAGAGATGCGCTTTTACAGAGACAAGGAGATGAGTCTGAAAAGAGAGGTCCATGACGAGAGCTGAGTCGGTCGTCAGGGGTGGTCAGTGGTTGCGTTGAGTGGTTGCGTTGAGTTGTCGGTGGAGAAAGAGTGGTTGGACCAAGAAGGAGAGAGGAGAGAACCCGTCACGCCAGACCCCCCACCAGCGCGTCGGCTACGACCGTGATCCGACCCGTGATCCCGTGCACACAACAGGATCGGTGGCATCAGCGGCCGTCGAGGTCCAGCCCGACGTCCCGTGCGGGATCAAGCTCCAGCCAGCTCCGTGCCGTCCTCCCCCTCCAGCCACACACCTCCTTCCAGCCAATCCACTCTGCAATTCCCCGTGTGAGTCGTCTTTGTTTGTTCTGTCCTGGGTAGTAACTAAGTCTGTATAAGCTAGTAATCTTCACTGTGTCACCTGCGTCTCATGTCCCTGTACATAATCGTGACTGCTCTTTTTGCTTATGTGTGTAAATAGTAATAAATCCCGTTACTCTTCTGTACGTCTTCTTCCTCTTTGCATTCGGTCGCTTTAGAGTTTTCCAGATTGAGTAGCTGTGGCGCGATACAGCCAACGTTTTGGGTGAATCGGGTTTTAGTCGGGGAATAACTGTTCGGCCGCGGTTACACCACCGCTCGGTAAAAATAACATCTAATCCGCGGACCGTAACAATATTATATATATATATATATATATATATATATATATATATATATATATATATATATATATATATATATATTGTTGCGGAAACGGAGTACGGCTCTTCCCCTTAGCAAGAGGGGGGTTAATCCCCCTTTTATTTTCACTGGCCGTCTCCGCTCCTGAAGCTGCCCAGCTCCCTCCACGAGGCAGGTGAGCAACTTCGCTCGAGACCGCGGACAAGATGTTAGTTGCCGAGCGGATTAGCAGCCCGCGGTTCGAACCATTAACAAAAACTAGACCCGATTCTGAGCGTTGGCCAAATCGTGCCACAGATGTTCAATGGGGAAATCACAAAGACGACTGGTCGAGCATGAAGAAGAAGACAAAGGTAGGAAATAACAGGATTTATTACTGCTAATTATGTACAAGTCAAAAGAAACCAAGGAGGAGGAAAGAAACGAAAATAATGACAGAAGGAGAGGAAGACAGTGCAATACTAACTTATCTATTCAGGCTTACTTATTCCCAGGGACAACACAAAGGACAGACGACAGTCAGACTTACACGGGGAGTGAAGCAGGAATGAATGGCAGGAGGTGGATGGCTGGACAGACGAGAAGGTGGGATCACAGGGCGGGAAGGATGCGGGTCCGCTTGGTGTGGTGGCGCGGCTCAAGGTGAGCAGCCGCCGACCCTCCTCAATCGTGTTCGCATGGCGGCGTTGCTTCGCGGCCGCGGTCGAAACTGCCGTCAAAGCTCAAAGCTGCGGTGGTCAAAGCTGCGGTGGATTCAAAGCTGCGGTGGACTCAAAGCTCATCGGAGGTCTCTCGCTTATCTGACTCATCTGCCGCATCTCCCTCCGCAGTCCTTCCCCACCCCCTTTTATAAGGCGCTTGGCAATCAAGCCGCCAGCCTTTTAGCAACGCCCATCGGTGAGCTCGCCTCGGCCTGGATTGGTCACGAGGGCTCACCGATCCCGCCCCCTTGATGAGGCGTTGGCAAAGCCACGCCTTGTTCCTGGCGCTTGGATGACTCCTCCCACCTTCTTCTCCGAGATGACCTCGCCATAATGGCGGCAAATGTAGTTGGCAATGCGAATGGCAATGACGCAGTTGGAAATGGAGGTTTTAGGGGAATTTGAACAAGGGGATCTATCTTATTCGATTCGATGCAATGCAGAGTCAACTAATGGGAAACAGAGCCTTAAACTAACATAGAATAAGAAATAACTATTTAGAAGGGTATATGATTTTCTACGTGCATGTGATGGATTAACTAAGGGGACGACCTTTGATCTTTACACTTAACGGAGGTATTTACAAGGATGATTACATTTACACAGGGTGATATTTACAAACAGGATTCTGAAATCCGTTACACTGCACCCTCATCCTCCAGGCACGCCCCGGGCCTATAAAACTTTAACTTAGTGTGGCACGTAGGTGTATTTCCCTCTACAATTAACCTGACCCTGAGTGTGACAGTTTTAAAACACAAATAAGTATGTCCCTCTGCTGCATTGCACCCTGCCTAACAGATTCACGCCCACAGGATAACCGAATTGCGGAATGGTTTTCAAACTAAACATGTACGGTGGGGAGCATTATTTACAAGTGACGTTACTTGGACTATTTACAAAACGCAACCCAGGACCTGTGATTTTTCTTTTGGGGGGGGGGGGGGGGGGAGACAGCCTGCGCTGCATCGATGCACCAGCACCAATAAAGAGCACCATAAAACACCAGTCAGTGCACAGTCACCACAGTTCAAATAAAAAAACAAAACCCTGTTGGTGGTCTTCCTCTTTGGCTCCCTCTGCTGGCCATTGTTCTTCCTGATGTTGTCATTCTTGCGGCCTATTTGGTGGATAATAAAACTGAAAAATGCACATAACGTGTCCGTTTTTATTTATGGCCCACAGGGGCCGACTATGGGTGGTTCACCTGTGGGCTTGGTGCCACCTCACCGGGTCCGCAAGCAAGATCTTGGGCCATCGTGGCCGGTCCCAGCAGAGGGGCCATGCCCCAACCCGTGCCATGAGTGGTGCTCAGCCACAGACATGTGGTCCATAAGTGGTGTGTGGATGCAGGCAGCTGGTTGCGAGGATTCGGGCACACCGACGCGCCCCCCCCCCCCGCACACACGCCTTAGTGCCCAGAGAGCACGATCCATGGGTCGGGGAAGGAAGACAGAGAGGGCAGGTTAGCGAGGGGTAAGGGCGCAAGGGTACACATCAAACCAGGTAATGCAGAACGAGGTGTGTACGGAGAACGAAGTGAGAAAGCTCGTCCCTACCGTACGCCCACCCCCCCCCCCCCCCCTGTCACCTACTCCACCCTTGCCCTTACACATATTTACAAAAAATCTACACCCTTACCAATTCGTCGCTACCGTCACGTCTTCCCCATATCTCCCCTATACCAAATGCGTCACAATCCCATTGTCTAAATTTGCCATCACAAATTCATCATCAATCCTCATAAGGAGGGAGAGATGGAACAACAACACAATGTCACACCCATGTCATGATGCGTCTCACAATCCAAAACATTTGCACAGAAAAAAAAACAATAACATGGCATGGTGTGGAGTTGCGTCACCTCAGGTGAGTGGATGTAGATGGTGCGAGGAGATTCTTAATCCTAACTATCCTCTAAATGACATTAGCACACTTTACACTACCCGGGGTCTTTCCCTGGCAATCCATTGGCCATCTTACTCTATGCGGTTTTAAGAACCAAATTCCCATTGACCAAACTGTGGTGCTTCATCAATTTGGGGTCTCACTCCCCCGATTCAACTCCCTGTGCCTTTGCACAATTTCAGGACTGAGTCGTGTGGCTCTCCCAGCAGGTCTACCCACCTGCACACCTCCACCACTGCAGTTGCCTCCGAGCTTACCTGCTCCTTACCCTAACCTATCTACCTGGGGAAGGCCCTCTGGCGCTCTCCCCACTCGGTGCCCTCTCTGGCACTGGGCTACCCGGGTCCGTCCTTTGGATCCTCGGGCCCCATCCACAACAACTCTACCAGCTCCCAGAGCCCACCTGCGGCCTCACCTGGCCGACATCCTAACAGTGGCGGAGTGCCCATTTAACTACACACACTAACAGGCCACACGCTCAGCCATTTCCACGTCACTAATGCACCCATCCAAACACCATTCTTCCACCACGCACCACAGATGCCAATATCCAACCACAATTTACCTACTCCCTCTACCTAACTCTTAAACTACCCTCCCTGGGTATTCGTGATAGGGGTCCACTTTTCCCCCATTCACACCTTCGCACCATCCACTCCACTCCACAGTTTCCACCATACTCACTCCACACCATCCATTCCATACTCCATGTATTCCATACCAGCTATTCCACACAACCATTCTCCATGCACCTGTATTTGCACACCTTTGCCATCACTCCTACACCTGGTGCTTCCTGCACCCTCCTTCCTCCAGGACCATTCGGTCAACACAGCACACAATCACCATTACTCACTCATACATTGCTCCATACACTTTCAACACTTACACGGCACCATTCACGAGCATTGCCTCATAATTCCTCATTTGCTCGACATGCTCACCCGCTAAAACTTCCATACCAATTTCCCATCCAATAAACCACAAACACACTGCATCATCTAATCTGACTACTCCCTTCTGAAACTTGCGCTTCCCAGTCGCCCCTTACATTATTGCGCTCCTTCGTCATTATAATCCACCTAAACTCTCTACGTCCCCGACTACAGGTGTAATGTCGCTACTTAACGCTACCGTTACCTATGGTCATCTCTTCTCTAGATCCCTATCATTTTATCCTAACCCTCCCGGGCTAGTTTTCACTGCCAAACCCCATAAAACTATAGCTCATGTGCCCCGTGTGCGAGGGATGGCAGAGTTGCCATCCCACCACATCGGGCATGTTCCACTATCACCCCCCAGTCCTCTGACACTACGAGCCCCCTTCGCAAGAGGTACTGGGTCCTGCCTCGGCATCTAGAGCTGAGGCGATCCACGAGGGCGCCTGCTCACCGGCATAAGGTCTTATCCCGTCGGCATGGACTATCCGAGGGAGGGCCCGTGGCCCCATTTTGATCTTTATGACCACATCACAGACTTGCGACAGGACGACTCCCGGGCCTTGCCAGGGGGAGGTGAGTTTTGGGCACCTACCCTTCCGCCTCCGGGGATTAAAGAACCAAATCTTCATCCCCGGAGCGTACTGACTCCCCTGGCTCCGGTGGTCGTACCTGCGCTTCATCTTGGCCCCCGCCAGATGGAGCTGGCTGCGGGCGAAGGCATGGACCCGCTCCATGCCTTCCTCCAGGTGACGTGCGTAACCCTCCCTCGGCGGTGTATCTGTGGTGTCTGGCATGGGACCGCATAGCAAGTCGGCGGGAGCCCGCAACTCCCGCCCATACATGAGCAACGCTGGACTGCATGTGGTGGCCCCGTGCTGGCTAGTTTGGTAGGCCATCAACAAGTACGGGAGATGTTCGTCCCAGTCATCCTGACGGTGGTGGTGAACAAGGCCAGTTGTTGGACCAATGTTCGATTGAACCGTTCCACCATCCCGTCAGATTGTGGCCGCAAGGGCGTGGTCCGTGTTTTCCGAATTGACAGGAGTCTGCACACATCTTTTAGCAATTGACTTTCAAAATTTCGACCCTGGTCGGTGTGCAGCTCCTGTGGATTCCCGTGCCGACATACAAATCCTTCCACGAAGGCCTGCGCTACAACCCCGACTTCTTGGTCGGGGAGGGCGTAGGCCTCCGGCCACTTGGTGAAATAGTCCATTACAACAAGGATGTACTTATTACCTTGGCGGGTGCGGGGCAGCGGTCAGAGAATATCCATAGCCACCCGCTCAAGGGGGGCCCCCACCTGGTGTAATTGAAGGGGGGCCCTCATCCTCCGTGCTGGTCCCTTTTTGGCAGAACAGGCGTCGCATCTGCGACACCAGTCCTGCATGTCGCGCCCCATATTAACCCAATAGAACCTCCGGCGGACCCGAGATGTAGTCTTTGTCCTGCCAAAATGGACGCCGGAGCGGGTACCATGCACCTGTTGTAATATGACGTTCTTAAATTTGTCAGGGACTATCACCAGCCAGGAAGTTCTCTCAGAGGGAACCTCCACCCACTTGCGATACAAGATGTTGTCTTTCAATTCCAGGGTCTGCCACTGAGCCCAATACGCCTTGGTTTGCACCCTGAGGGGGGTGACCTCTTCCCCCTTTGGTCTTTGCCCCAATTTGACCCATTTGAACACCGGCCACAGGACGGGATCCTCCTACTGGGCCGTGCTCCATGCCAAAGTTCCGAATTCCTCATCTGCGGTTAGTGGCAAAATTGGCTCTTTCACCCGGGTTGCCCGGACGACGAGAATCTGGGCAGAATCGCCCAATTGCTCCCTCTCCTTGTGTCTCGCACAAAATTTGCAGTTTTCACCCAGACAAGGACGCCGAGAGAGTGCGTCAGCATTACCATGGGCCTTCCCGGCCCTATGGGTCACATTAATATCGTACTGCTGCAACTTTTCCAACCACCTTGCAATTTGGCCCACCGGTTCCTTGAACCGAAGGAGCCATTGCAAGGAGGAATGGTCAGTTCGAACCAAAAATTTCCGCCCGTACAGGTACGGGTGGAAATGGTTCATGGCAGCCAGCATAGCCAATAACTCTTTGCGAGTGACGCAATAATTTCGTTCAGGCCTACTTAAGGCCCGACTATAATAACCAATCACTCTCTCCACGCCCTCCTGTGTCTGAGACAAAACTGCGCCCAATCCTTCCTGGCCTGCATCCGTGTCCAGGGTAAATGTCCCGTTACTAGTGGGGTAAGCTAGAAGGGGTGCGGATGTCAAACACCCCTTCAATTTTAGGAAGGCCTCGTGGCACTCACTTGTCCAATTAAATCGCGTCCCCTTCTCCGTAAGCCGGTGGAGGGGACGGGCCAACTCCGCAAATTTCGCCACAAAGCGCCGGCTGTAGGAGCAGAGTCCCAAAAATCCCCGCACCTCCTTGATGGTACGTGGTGCGGGCCACTCCTCTACCGCTGTAATTTTGCCTGGGTCCGTTTTTACCCCCTCACGGCCGATAACGTGACCTAGATAGGCCACCTCTCTTGCAAACAAGGTGCACTTACTCGGGCTCAGCTTCAACCCTGCCTGTCTGAGGCACCCGAACACCTGGTCCAAATTAGCTATGGCCTGGGGGAATGTTTTGGCATGTACTAGGATGTCATCCAGGTATACCAGGCATGATTGCCATGGCATGCCGCCTAGTACATGTTCCATTAATCGCTCAAAGGTGGCGGGGGCGTTGCACAAACCAAACGGCATCACAGTGAACTGATACAGCCCCTTACCTGTGGAAAATGCCGTTTTCTCCTTCCCTGTCCTATCCATCTCCACCTGCCAATACCCACTCTTGAGGTCTAAAGTTGAAAACCAATTTGAACCAGCAATGGCATCGAGGGTGTCATCAATTCTTGGCAGGGGATATGAGTCCTTGAGTGTCACGTTGTTTAGCTGGCGATAGTCCACGCAGAACCGCGTGGTCCCATCATTCTTTTTAACCAGCACAACAGGTGACATCCAGGGACTTCCCGAGGGCTCGATGACGCCTGCATCGAGCATCTTTTCAACCTGCTCGTCAGCTTCCGCCCTCTTGCTCCAAGGGAGCCGTCGGGCGGGCTGACAAATAGGCCGGGCCTCACCGGTGTGGATCTCATGTTTCACCAGGCCCGTACGTCCAATATCCTCGGGGGACAAGGAGAAGAGATCCAAATGGGATCCAACCAGTTTGTGTAAGGCCTCCCTCTGGGTACCGCCCAACTCGACACTACTACGATTTACCATCTAGCAAATGGGATCGGGCCAATTCCTAGTATTTATTGAAGGCTCCCCCTGGGGCCGGCTCGGCTGGACGTTCTCGCCCCTCACTGACGCGACTTCTCTAACTGTGGTGCAGCCAGCTACCTTCGTGCCCCTCACTATAGTGCGTGGTTCCATGCTAATATTAATTACCCGGACGGCCACCACCGGCCCGTCCGTTTTTACAAGGGTGCGGCCCATGATTAAACCAGGTATGGATCGCGCTGCCACCGGTTCGACCAGGCCACAGGACTCCTGCCATGTCGGGCAAACTGACCATCGGGCCGGCACGATGGCCTCGGCCCCCGGAGGGATGGTCACGGCCTCAGGAGCCTCCAGCTCCACCCTCTCGGCCGTGCTCACCCCCTCCATTGGTAGCTCTTCCACTCCCACTTGCAGGATCCCCCGGCACAAGTCGATTTTACAACCGCTGGCAGTCAACAAATCCAAACCTATTAAGCATGGGTCGCACACCTCCGCCACCCAAACTTCTATCTCTTTCTTTACCGATCCCAACTTGAAGGTCACAAAACCACGCCCTATGATCAGAGCCGTTGCCCCGGTAGCCAGCTGCAAACTATGATTTTCCAGACGCTGGATTTTACCCCAGCCGTCTGCACTCGAATTAAGGATCACGGGGCTGATGATCGTGGCGCTGGCTCCCGTGTCCACAACGGCGTCTACCCCCACGCCGGCAATTTTGCATCGAATTGTCAAACTACCAGTTCCAATTTGGCCACAATGAATGACCTGTCGCGTCAATGAGGGCTCCTCTCCATCCCCTACTGCCGAACACCGCCCTGCATGCCCGGCACGTTCTAGTTTCCCGGGCTCTGGCGGGGGGGTGTCTGAGGTCGGCTAGGCCGATCGATACGGGGCGGAGTTGAGGGCATCGGCTGGCGGGGACCGTCCCGGCGCGGAGCTCGACACTCCCACGCATGGTGACCCAGCCGAGCACAATTATAGCACCTCACCTGGTAAGGTGCTTGCCTCCGGTATTCCAAATTTCCCCCCCCTGAATGTCTGAATTGGTGTACTTTGTCGTGGACTACCGGGTGCCACCGCTGGGGCCGCCTGCCATGGTCCAGGTCCCGCCAGGCGCCGATCCACCAGCCTCCGGACCATGCTCTCCAGGTCAGGGCCCCCTTCTGGGGCGGGCCCCCTAGGGGGGCCGCCACCCATCACGGGCCCTACCTGACGCACCGCCACTGCGAGGCGCTCGCCTCCCCGGGCCAGTGGCCTCGCTGCTTCCCAACGGGCTGCAACGTCGGCCGCCTGGCTCATGGTCTGTGGGCGCCACATGGCGAGCTGTTGTCGGAGCTCCAGATCCGGGAGAGCCTGGATAAAGTGATCCAGCGCCAGGCTTTCCTGGGAACTCGCTGCCATGTCTGCGTGTGCGATTCCTATTGCGCGGCGAATGTCATGGGCAAGTTCCCCGATGGTCTCCTGGGGCTTGCGTTTTTGCTGAGCAAGCTGAGCTTTAACAAGCTCGCTTTGCTGTTCAATACCAAAACGATTAATTAAAGCCGCACGGAGAGCTGGCAGGGTGAGAGCACCCGGTGGTAAAGCTGTCAGCACCTCCGCCGCCGCACCGCGCAGTGCTCCCACAAGGTGTATTCCACCTTCGTCCGGATTCCAACCGATGCCTCTACACACGTATTCAAACTGCGCCAGGTACGCCCTCAGATCACTCTTGCCGTCATACGGCCCGAGTGGGACCTTGTGGGCCCCCGAAGGCCGGACCCCGTGCGTCACTCCTTGCAGGATCAGCGCGGGACCAAACCATTTGGGCCCCCACAGTACGCTATTCCCGGGGGGCTCTCGTACATCCCCCGTCCCTCCAAACACTACCCCTATCGGTGTCGATGCCTGGGTTGCCCTTCCGCAACCCACTAGCCCACTCCATACCTGCACACCCTTGCTCACCAATACCCCTCTCACTCCCCATAGTCGGACTTCCTTGCACACCTCCTCTTTCCATACACTCCGGACCAGTCATACCCCTCACCGTTGGTCTCTCACGAACACCCGGGTCTAAACCAACACCCAAGCTGACTGAATCTCCCCTCACACCATATACATTTCCGAGTATATCGCCACTCACCTCGGCACCTCGTCTTCGCTCCTCCTCCGCCACCTGCAAACTCTTTATTTGGTTAGTAAACACATATTCACGATTTGAGCACAGACTTTGTACGTAATCCATCACCTCCTCCTTTATCTCCCTCTGAGTTTCCCTCCGTCTCTTCTTCATTTCACTTACCCCCTCTTCCACATCCTCTAATTTTTGTTTCACCTCTTTTATTTCCCGGTGCGCCCCCTCAATTTCTTCCTCTAATGCCCCCTTGGTCGTTTCTATGTGCATCCTTACTTCCCGTTCTTTTGTCTCCATTGCCTCTGTTACCTCGTCCAACCTCTTTGTCAACCCCTCATGTACCATCTGACATTCCCTCTTTGTCGCTATGAGTTCCTTTTTTATCTCCTTCTGTGTCGCCTTTAACCCCCCGATTACCGCAGTGTTCTTCTCCACTTGCTCCCCTAATTCCTTTTGTCCCACCGTCAGCTGCTCTACTCCCATTGTCAGATCTTCTATGCCCCCCTGTAACCTAGCCGTACTATTTCTCACCTCTTTCTCCATACGCTCCTCACCCCGCTTTACCTCCTCACGTACCCCCGCGACCTCCTCGCCCACACCTCGTCTGATCTCCTCCCCCATTTCTCCCATCTCTTTGGTAGATGCTGCCCTCATCTGTTCCAAATCATTCCTCTGGGCATCCAATTTAGTTTCCAACCCGATTTTCACCTCCTCTGTCTGATCTCCCATTTGTTTAATTTCCTGGGCGGATTGCTCCCCTATTTCCCTCAATTTGCCTTCCATTGTGTTTTCTAACCCCGTTAACCCATTCTTCACCCCTTTCATCCCGTTGTCTAACCCCTCAAATTTGTTGTCTAAACCCTCAAATTTACTGTCGAAATCCTCAAATTTACTCTCTAAACCCTCAAATTTGGCTTCTAGCCCCCCGATTTGATTTCCCATATTACTTAACCCATCTCTCAATTGCTCACTGGTACCCCTCGCTTCGTCCCTCATTGCTCCAATTTGGCCTCCCAATCGCTCAATTTGGTTTCCCATGTCATTCCTCAATTCTTCACTTGTCTGGACCATGAAGGCCCTCATTTGCATCATAAAGAGGTCCAAATTCACCGGTGCTGTGGGCGCGACTGCCACAACCCCACGCGAGGCGCCATTTTGTGCGCCTGAAACCTCGTGCGCGAGGGCGCCATCTTGTGCACTTGATACCTCCACAACCACATCCTCATTGCTCTCTTCCTCTCTCTCCCCCATATACATTTCCCTGGGGTGCTGGGTCGCTTCTACCCCTTCTAACTCTACCCTCACCGGCATCCGGTCACCTTGACTATCCATGGCACGATTTTAAATTTGGATGTTTTTAATAAAATTTTGGCCACTCGTAATTTTGAGTGCGCTAAGCGCACTTCAGGTCCGGATCTCGCTCCCGACACCAATTGTTGCGGAAACGGAGTACGGCTCTTCCCCTTAGCAAGAGGGGGGTTAATCCCCCTTTTATTTTCACTGGCCGTCTCCGCTCCTGAAGCTGCCCAGCTCCCTCCACGAGGCAGGTGAGCAACTTCGCTCGAGACCGCGGACAAGATGTTAGTTGCCGAGCAGATTAGCAGCCTGCGGTTCGAACCATTAACAAAAACTAGACCCGATTCTGAGCGTTGGCCAAATCGTGCCACAGGTGTTCAATGGGGAAATCACAAAGATGACCGGTCGAGCATGAAGAAGAAGACGAAGGTAGGAAATAACAGGATTTATTACTGCGAATTATGTACAAGTCAAAAGAAACCAAGGAGGAGGAAAGAAACGAAAATAATGACAGAAGGAGAAGAAGACACAGTGCAATACTAACTTATCTATTCAGGCTTACTTATTCCCAGGGACAACACAAAGGACAGACGACAGTCAGACTTACACGGGGAGTGAAGCAGAAATGAATGGCAGGAGGTGGATGGCTGGACGGACGAGAAGGTGGGATCACAGGGCGGGAAGGATGCGGGTCCGGTTGGTGTGGCGGCACGGCTCGAGGTGAGCAGCCGCCGACCCTCCTCAATCATGTTCGCACGGCGGCGTTGCTGCGCAGCCGCGGTCGAAACTGCCGTCAAAGCTCAAAGCTGCGGTGGATTCAAAGCTGCGGTGGGCTTAAAGCTCATCGGAGGTCTCTCGCTTATCTGACTCATCTGCCGCATCTCCCTCCGCAGTCCTTCCCCACCCCCTTTTATAAGGCGCGTGGCGATCAAGCCGCCGGCCTTTTAGAAACGCCCATCGGTGAGCTTGCCTCGGCCTGGATTGGTCGCGAGGGCTCACCGATCCCACCCCCTTGATGAGGCGTTGGCAAAGCTACGGGTGATATTTACAAACAGGATTCTCAAAATCCGTTGCTATATATATATATATATATATATATATATATATATATATATATATATATATATATATATATATATATATATATATATATATATATATATATATATATATTTATATATATATATATATATATATATATATATATATATATATATATTTATATATATATATATATATATATATATATATATATATAAACATACATACTGTATATATAGATAGATAGATATATATATATATATATATATATATATATATATATATATATATATATATATATATATATATATATATATATATATACAGACTTGGCATTTAATATGGAATTTTTTTGTGGGGGTGAACTTCCTTTTCAAGACGTCTTAGAACCAAAAGTTCATTGGAATTATGTTGAAATTATTCTAGATTTTGTTAATGTGACCTTTAAAAGAAACAAAAACCACATTTGACATTTCGAAATAAATAAATTGATCCTTGAAAGTGATGTAAACTGATATTGAACTCAATTCATGGACAGTACTGTGTTAAACTTCTGTACGTTTTCCAGAAGTATCTCTTTATTTTGCACATTAGCCAAAAAATTTTTAAACAAAAACCAAAGTTAAATTACGAATAGGATTACGGACAGGAAAATTACAGTTTAGTACTTCGTGTAACCCCCACGAGCATTCAGGAGAGCACGTACACATTGAGGCATGCTGTTCATGAGATTTGCCAAGGTTTGGACAGGAATCGCTTGCCATGCAGTGACAATAGCCTGCTGCCATTCACGCACAGAGGTCGGCTGCTGGTCCAAGTGGTCGATTTGATGCGTTAATTCTGCCCACAAGTTCTCTATCGGATTCATATCCGGGGACATGGCAGGCCACTCCATATGCTCTACACCACGGTCAGCAAGAAAGTGTTGGATCATGCGAGCACGATGAGGCCGTGCATTGTCATCTTGGAAGACAGTTTCCTCGAAAGGCTGCACGAGCAAATGGAAGCAATGTTTCTTCCAGAATGGCCCTGTACTTGAACTGGTTCAGGTTTCCATTCAGAACAACCAGGTCAGTTTTGCCCCCTGCATGAAAAGCAGCCCAAATGGTCACCCCACCACCTCCAGCTTGGACTCTTGGCACTATACAATCTTTGTTGTAGGCTTCATGCACTTGTCTGCGCACTCGGACATGGCCATCTTGACGATAGACCAGAAATCTAGACTCGTCACTGAAGATAACGTGATTCCAGTGTCCTGGCTGCCATTGACGGTGCTCTCTGGCCCACTGCAATCGGCGCTGGCGGTGTTGTGGTCAGGCGTGGCTTTCTCAGCGGACGCCTGGCACGATAGCCTGCTTGAACCAGTCGTTGGTTGACTAGCCTTCTGGATACAGGCACATTTGTCAGTTGCTGCCACTCAGCCCTAAGCCGATTAGGTGTCTTGGTACGGCCATTGCGGACTAACTGGTGCAGCTGGCGATCATCCCTTCTTGTGGTTCTGCGGGGACGTCCTGGCCTCGATATTGGAGTAGGGACACCCTTCTGAACATTTCGATTCAGGATCTTTGACACCTGACCTTGAGTGATGCCATACTGCTGAGCAATAGCACGCTGTTTCATGCCGTAATTTCGTAAAGCCACCACTCCATGACAAACAGCATTGTCGAGTTGACGGACCATCTCCAGAGGAAGCGGCAATAACTTTTGGAGACGTGCAGCAGTTGTTTTCCACTAATACAGAACGCAACAACCCTTGTATACCCGACTGTGAAGCCAATCATCAAATGCACCTGTCCGTACATTTTGCCACGCCACCTGTGATATAATCCTGTTGTTGACTTCTTGCTGCGACAAACAATCAGTGACATGGTTCTTTTAACAAATAAATCACCAAAGTGGAAAAAAACTCACCAGATTGATATACTAAGTGAAGAAAGTAAACCCAAGTCAAGAAAAAAAAAAATTCCATATTAAATGCCAAGTCTGTGTATGTGTGTGTATATATATATATATATATATATATATATATATATATATATATATATATATATATATATATGTATATATATATATATGTATATATATATATATATATATATATATGTATATATATGTATATATATATATATATATATATATATATATATATATATGTATATATATATATATATATATATATATATATATATATATATATATATATATATATATATATATATATATATATATATATATATATATATATATATATATATATACTGTATATATATATCTATATATGTATATATATATATATATATATATATATATATATATATATATATATATATGTGTATATATATATATATATATATATATATATATATATGTGTGTATATATATATATATATATATATATATATATATATATATGTATATATATATATATATATATATATATATATATATATATATATATATATATATATATATGAATGTTACATTCCACTCACCTTTGTCGTATCGTGAGTTTATTGCTTTGAGAGCATTGGGGGAATGATTGTACCATCACATGTATTGTTCATTTGATGCAAGTGACATTTTCATTGTACTTTCTTTAATAGTTATTATTGTGGATGTGAGAGTTCTTAATACAATTACTTGTTTTGTTCTACAATTGCATTGGTGTGGTTTTACCATGGTTTATTGGAACACTCAAAATAACAAATCTTTCTGCCGCATTCCTTCTCGAGCGAGACTCTGAGGTGCACCGTAACCGGGGTTTGGGGAGGTAGTACGTAACAATATATATATGACATATATAGATTCAGGTAGATCTGCATAGGTAGGTGCTCCAACTGTCGTGATAGGGAACCCCACATGTAATAAGTTTGTCTTGCCCGGATGTCGGATTAAGTCGTAGTCTTAGTCAATGTAGTCTCTTCTAGTCGTAGTCTTCGTGTGGCCCTGAATGGGTTTCTCTCATCTCCTCTTCCTGTTCAGGCTGGAGTTCCCCAAGGTAGTGTTCTGGGCCCTGTGCTTTTTCTGGTCTTCATCAATGATCTCTCTGACTCTCTTGAAAATCCTCTGTATCTCTTTGCTGATGACTCTACTCTCTGTCGCTCCATTCGTCATCCCTCAGATCGGCAGTCTGCAGCCTCCTCACTCTCTGCAGACCTGGACAAAGTCACAGACTGGGCAAACAAGTGGAACATGTCTTTCAATCCTGACAAATCTCACACTCTTACGATGTCTCTCCGAAAAGACTGACTGGACAACCCTCCCATCCACTTTCTGAATAATCCTCTTCAAGAAGTTCTGTCACTCAAGCTTTTGGGTCTCACTATCTGCCATGATCTTTCCTGGGAAAACCACATTTCAAATCTGGCCTCCAAAGCCAGTCGCCGACTGGGCATCCTCCGTCGTGCGAAGTCCTTCCTTGGCACACCTCAGCTCCTCACCACATACAAGGCTTTCATCCGCAGCTCAATGGAATACTGCTCTCCCCTCTGGGCTGGTGCTCCTGCCTCACACCTAGCTCGTCTTCACGCTGTTGAAACCAAAGCATTCAGAATCATTGGAATCTCCCGCGATGAAGCTAACTCCAAGGGCCTCTCACTCACTCACCGCAGGCAGGTTGGTGGTTTTTCCGTCTTCTACCGACTCCTCTCTGGCCTTGCCCCCCCAGCTCTCTCTGGGCTCTGTCCCGCAAATATTCCTACAGGTCGCACAAGATCTGCCTGCAACCCTCTTATGGTCAAACTGCCAAAATCAAGACTCTCTGCTCACCTTCACTCCTTCATTCCTCTTTTCTCCCGCCTCTGGAACAAACTCCCTCACTCTCTTCAATCCCACTCCACCCTCCAGGTCTTGAAAACAGCTGTTCACCACCATCTCTTATCTTCCCCCATCCAAAACCTTGATCTTTTCTACCCCCGCTAATTTCACCCCAATTCCACTTTTTTCAAAATACCAACTTCTGTCCTGGAAGTCCTTGGTGTCCTTGTGTTTTATACTTCTCCCTCCCCTCTTCCCACGCCTCCTCCCCCCAAGCCCTCTCCCTTCCACACATCTCCCTGCTCTCAAATGTTGTGTTTGTGTGCTTCCCCTTCTCTCCTCATCTTGTTTTCCGCTCCCTCTTTTTATATATTTTGTTTGTCTGGTTGATTTGTTTGTGAAGTAAATGTTAGCTCTTTCACGAGCCTCGATTCAGTATACAAAAAAACAAACCAAAAAAAAAAAAGTATCTTTGTGGTCATACAAGGATGGCTTTGTGATAAATAGAGTAGGAATTATGCTAATTCCCTTGTACGTCGTTCCCTCTGTGATCTATCCGTTGTCCCATATGGCAATGCACCATAGACATTAGTTTGGCTCATTAGCGCACACACTAATTAATTCCCCTCCCACAATACAACTCACCGGAAGAGCAGGCAGGAAGTGCCCGCGCATTGCGCCGGCATGGTGATGACACATAGCACAGGCAGGACGAAGGCCACCAATTGGCAGAGTAAGGAGGGACTGGTGATTGGCCAAGGGACGGGGCAAGAAGCTTCCCTCGGATTGGTGGAAGGAAGGTAGAAGGAAGCGACATACTGGTTGGCCACCGACCGATGGCAGGAGAGAGAAGTGACGCGGCCATTGGTAGAGAATTGAGCCTGTGATGTTGGCCAGCAGGGATTGGCACAGAGGAGGAGATGACGTGATGAGAGGTTGATAAAAAGTAGAGAGGGACCAACATTTTCACTATTGCGCTTGGACTCTCTCTTGGCCTTCTCGTTTGGACCTCCTTCGCGTTCCCTTCTCTCGTTCCCTTCTCTTTCCCTTCTCGTTCCTGCTCGTTGTGGAAGATCTTGTCCTCTGATCTCTTTGCTTCTGCCCTCCCCGTTCTGGACGCCAAGCGAGCGATTCTGCGTGGAGGTAGCCAGGCACGGCCGGAGGAGCGAACTGCACGCGACCCGTTCGAGTCGCGCGGAAGGCCGGTGGCACGCCAGCAGACGATGGCATGAGAGATATCTGCATGCTGCCCCTTTTGCCCTATAAACGAGGATGTATTTCATTTTTTTATTGGGTGTGAAATACTTTTTCCATTATTTAACTGGTTAAACTTTGTCATACAAATTGAATTTCAGTTTTACTTTTCGTTCCTTTATTTTTGGTTTCAAAAAGAAACGTAAACATGACAAAAAGTATGAACTGTTGTGTTTTTTTTGTAGCTACAGCAAAACTTACTACATACTTGTCCAGAAAGGAGAAGCGTAATGGTAAACCACGTCACCAATCCAACGTCATGACGTTTTTCACTGCGCTTGTTTCTGCAAGGTTAAAACTTGGGGGGGTGGGCGAGTGGGGGGGGGGGGGGGGTAAACGAGTGGGGGGGAATGAGTGGGGGGAGGGAACGAGTGGGGGGGAATGAGTGCAGAGGGAACGAGTGCAGGGGGAATGAGTTTGGGGGGAATGAGTGGGGGAGGAAACGAGTGCAGGGGGAACGAGTGGGGGGGAATGAGTTTGGGGGGAACGAGTGGGGGGGAATGGTCGGAGGAAGGGGAGAACGGGCGGGGAACTGGGAGGTGGGTGGAGGAAAATGGGAGGGGAGGATGAGGGTTGTGGTATCGGGTTTGATGAAAAGGGAGTGGTGGGGGCAGACGGAGAATAGATGTGAAGATAAACAAAAATGGGAAAGAAAGGGTGAAAACGATGAGAAAAGGGGTAGAAAGATCGAATATCAGAGCTCGTACCTCACCACACATGCACAGCCGCCATCTTGCCATGCTCGAACACACTGACAGCCAGCAGAGGGCGATGGAGACAGAGAATAGGAGAGAAAGATTTGAAGAATTCCATCATCTTCTTGAGTGCCTGATTCAATGACCATAAAAATAATATAAGATCCTTCAGTCCCAGATCTTCAGAACTTATGATGTACTCAAAAACACAAAACAAACTGAGACAAACAGACGTCCACTCTCACAGCGCACTCAGCATAATCTGTATACCACTTATGCTTACAAAACATCATAACAAACATGTTTCACCAGCCTGGGTGATGAGTTGATGACCCTGGCATCATTCATCATTTTGGCTCTTTACACTTAGATCTTTTATGTCTGACCTTTACGTTTACCCTTTTTGGAGGGGGGCAGTTGCAACATGAGGGAGGGGGGAGAGAGGAGAGGAGAGGAAGAGGGAGAGGAAGAGGAAGAGGAAGAGAGGAAGATGGAGAGGGGGAGAAAGAGAGAAAGGAAGAGAGAAAGTAAGAGAGAAAGATCGGGGTAAAAAGGAAATATCGTTGCTTTTGGTTACGTTTGTATTACGTTGAGGTGTTGCCCCATGAGATGCCCCTTGACATTATTTTTATTTCTATTCACCGAAGGAGCCACCTGATGTGATGTTCGGCTTCGCGTGCTAAACCTGCGGCAAAGAATGAACTATTGCGTTTGTATTGACGTTATAAATCGTATAGTAGCAGGTAAACAACTTGTATCATGCACTAGCATCGATAAATTACTACATATAACAGATATTTTTGTTGGATCATGCCAAGTTGCAAAAATAAGCTTTTACAACATAATAAATATATGGCGAGGCAGTACAAGACTTTCAATTATAAGACATGGATGGATGGGAAGCCATATAGGCAAAGCTACCTCTTTGGCAAGGTGTGATGTTTGTCGAATTATAAGAGTCAGATGTTTAACGCATATTTAAAATCTATTTGGCATTTTGCTACTTTCATACAAATAGTTTATACTCCTATAAGAAATTCCAAAATTGACTTGACTCTCTGGAAAATCCTCTCTATCTCTTTGCTGATGACTCCACTCTCTGCCGCTCCATTCCTCATCCCTCAGATCGGCAGTCTGCAGCCTCCTCACTCTCTGCAGACCTGGACAAAATCACAGACTGGTCAAACAAGTGGAACATGTCTTTCAATCCTGACAAATCTCACACTCTGACCATGGCTCTCCGAAAAGACCGACTGGACAACCCTCCCATCTACTTTCTGAACAATCCTCTCCAATAAGTTCTGTCACTCAAGCTTTTGGGTCTCCCTATCTGCCATGATCTTTCCTGGGAAAACCACATTTCCAATCTGGCCTCCAAAGCCAGTCGCCGACTGGGCATCCTCCGTTGTGCGAAGTCCTTCGTTGGTACACCTGAGCTCCTCACCACATACAAGGCTTTCATCCGCAGCTCAATGGAATACTGTTCTCCCCTCTGGGCCAGTGCTCCTGCCTTCCACCTAGCTCGTCTTCACGCTATTGAAATCAAAGCTTTCAGAATCATTGGAATCTCCCGCGATGAAGCAAACTCCGAGGGACTTTCACTTACTCACCGCAGGCAGGTTGGTGGTCTTTCTGTCTTCTACCGACTCCTCTCCAGCCTTGCTCCCCCAGCTCTCTCTGGGCTCTGTCCCCCAAATATTCCTACAGGTCGCACAAGATCTGCCTGCAACCCTCTTATGGTTAAACTGCCAAAATCAAGACTCTACTCACCTTCACTCCTTCATACCTCTTTTCTCCCACCTCTGGAACAAACTCCCTCACTCTCTTCAATCCCACTACTCCCTCCAGGTCTTTAAAACATCTGTTCACCACCATCTCTTATCTTTCCCCATCCAAAACGTTGATCTTTTCTACCCCTGCTAATTTCACCCCAGATCCACTTTTTTGAAATACCAACTTCTTTCTTGGAAGTCCTTGCAGTGTCCTTGTGGACTAATACTTCTCCCACCCCCCCCCCCCACCTTCCCACGCCTCCTCCCCCCAAGCCCTCTCCCTCTCACAGATCTCCCGATGTCCTTGCTCTCAAATGTTGTGTTTCTGCTTCCCCTTTTCTCTCCATCTTGTCTACCACTACCCTTATTATATGTTTTGTGTGTCTGATTTTTTGTGTGAGAAATGTTAGCTCTTTCATGAGCCTCGATCCTGTATACAAAAAAGAAAAGAAAAATCAGATGTGAAAGAAAATAAATAAGTGATTAATTAATGAATATTTTAAAATAATAATCGTAAAATAATTAATTTATTAATCAATTGGCTAATATAATATTTAAACCACCAACGTTTCATCTGAATCTGTAACTTTAAAAAAATTAAATAGTTAAGTAATTAATCAAATAATTAAACTAATCGATTAATTGATTAATCGATAAATCAAAAATACCCATTCCAGCCAAATCATTTGGTCACAGCCATGTCCAAATATTAGCTTCCTAACTCAAAAGGTGCCTGAGATATTGCCCAGATTAGAAAGGAAATAAATAAGTACTTAATAAATCGATAATAATTTAGTAATCGATCAATTAATTGATTAATCAAAAAACAAAAAATACTCGTTTTGCCAAAGCACTTACGCACTATTGTGCTAAAATTTCAGCTTCCTAGCTCAAAGGATGGCTGGGATATTGCCCCAACAAACAAGAAAACAAACAAGGAAACAAGAACAGATTCATTCAACGTACACCGCCCCCATGCCAAATAAATAAATATCCTCCAGTACAGCATTGCCGGGGTGCCTTCGGCACCCGGCGATACCGCCTTGCAGCTCATAGAGACTGTTTTGGGAGGGAGAGGTGTACAATAATTGATTGATTAATTGCATAATTAAAATAAATAAATAATGATCATAAAATAATTTCTTAATCAATTGGCTAATAGCATACCTAATCCACCAGTGCTTCATCCCAAGCTGTAACTTTTTGAAAATTAATTAAATAAGTCATTAATAGAAAAAATCAAATAATTATTTTATTAATCAATAAATAATTAATCGATAATTGAATAATCAATCAATCAAAAATATCCTTTATAGCCACATCACTTGGTCACTGTCATGTCCAAATATCAGCTTCCTGGCTCTAAAGGTGCCTGAGATATTGCACAGATGAGAAAGAAAATAAATAAATGATTAATAATGAAAATAAATAAATAATAATCGTAAAATAATTAATTTCTTAATCAATTGGCTATGCTGCTGTTGAACTATCAGTCTTATTTTTCTTAATGTTTACGTGGGCACACGTGGCGAAACTACAAACACCAACTTGCGACGCTGGTTATCCCTGCATTGTGGGAATCTTTTTTAGCTCACCTGGACTTTGGGCCGGCAAGCTTATGCGATTGAGCAGTGCCCATAGGTAGGTCAGTCCATGAGTGAGTAAGTGAGTGAGTCTGCAAACATTCTTGGGAAAAATGCCGGGGGCATATAAAAGGCCCCTTCATATGGTATGTGCCATGTGGCAAAAAATAGAAAAGAAGGGACATTCCATAGCTTGTAGAAAATGTCAACCAATATAAAAGAAAGAACATTCCATAGCTTGTAGAAAATGCCAAATAATATAAAATAAGAGACATTCAAAAATAATCTTGTGTGCATGCTGGACTACCCATGTGTTCTTCGGAGGAACCAAGTAATGCTGTAGAAAAGTTCATATAAAGGGGTGCCCTACATCTGGCAAATAAAATACATTTTCTTCTTCATGCAGCTGTATGAATCTAATTGGCGCCCCCCCTTCTACCCCCCCCCCCCATAAACCCTCTTAATGAGCGCAGATTTTGATTTCTTTTTTTGGAAGATGTATTGAAATCCAGACCACACTTCAGGATACGAGGCTTTATTCAATTCGATCTTTGGCATCCCACACAACAGGCAATATGATCATCAGTCCTACAAATCTAATAAAGCATTATAAAGTAAAGTCAAGCAGTTTAAACATTAGTCATGAATCCCAGCCACTTCTTACCAACATGCTCCAGCGTTAATCTCAGCATAATTAATTCAGCAGCCAAGATACTGACCCCCTCCCCTCTCTGACCGAGTGCTCGTCCCTATGTAGGCATCCAACATGCCCCCACGCCTACGAAGGCACTTCTTCTTCTTCATTTTCACTACAATCACCCTCCCTTATGAATACAGCTAACAGGTGTAAGGCTAAAGCAACAGGTGTAAAGTAATATATCAGAACAAATAAACTACCAGTCAAAACGTGTCGGAGGCTGACAAAGCCGCCCAATTCGAGAGCGATAAACTCCGTCAACACCCGGGCCCCCAACGCTAGGTATCAGCGATTTACTCAAAGGGCTTGGAATTCTTCCTGGTGCAGGCGACACAGGTGACAAGCTCCCAGGGTCCGAAGCGGCGGCACTGATCTCAGCATCGTCCAGGATGTTGTCACGAGAGGTGGGGGTAGTCGCGTCAGCCTCGGCTTGTACACTCATGACAGGCTGCCCATTGACCTCTCCACAAGGCGTGAGATGCCGGACCGACATGGTTGTCTCTCTACCATCGGCCAAATGGACATGCGTGTATTCCGGATTTGCTTGCAATATTGCCACCCGATCCACGAGTGGTTCGTATTTGCTCTGACAGACCGCTCGCTTCAGGAAAGCCGGTCCCGGCTCAGCTAGCCACGAGGGTAGAGGCTGCCCGCTGGAGATGCGACGTTGGTACTTGAACAGTCGCTCATGAGGAGTGGCGTTAGTTGCAGTCCACAGGAGAGACCGGATGGCGTGTAATGCTTCCGGCAACACACGTTCCCACATGTTCGAAGTCATCCCACGGGATCGCAGAGCCATAGTAACTGCTCTCCAAATAATGCCATTGTAATGTTCAATTAAACCGTCCCCCTGGGGATTGCACACCGTGGTGCGGCTCAAAGTGATTGCCCGCTCGAGGAGAAATTGTTTGATCTCCCGGGATAGGAATGCCATTCCTCAGTCGCCATGTATGAAGGCTGGATAGCTGAACATGAGGAACAACTGGTGAAGGTATCGGATTACCGTAAGAGACAACATGTCTGCGCACGGAAATGCAAACAGGAATCATGAATACTCATCAACTACCGTTAGAAGGTAGCGATGCGTGCCTCTGCTGGTTAAGGGCCCTTTGAAGTCGATGTTCAGTCGCTCCCACGGCCGTCCAGCAAGGATCAATGTACCTAAAGGAGGCAGGTAAAAAGTCAGCTTGAGTTCTGCGCATACTGGACATGTCTTGCATAAATGGTGAATATTGTCGACAGAGAAAGGCAAGTTTCTACTCCGAATGAAGTGGGCCATACGGGCGATGCCTGGGTGACAAAGGGTATTGTGCATAGTACGTAGCTCGTCGACCATCATTCCAGAGCAGATGGGCCGAGACAAGGCATCAGCCACAAGGTTATCCTTTCCTGGTCTGTACACAATATCAAAGCAATAGTCGGCCAATTCTATGCGCCAGTGTGCAATCTTCTCATTCTTAATCTTTTGAGAATGTTTCCCATCATACATGAAAGCGACTGATTGCTGATCTGTGATTAGGTGAAAATGCTTCCCTAAGAGGAAGTGTCGCCATTTACCGACCGACTCCACTATAGCATACGCCTCCTTTTTGATCGAGGAATGGCGCCTCTCACTGTCAGATAACGTTCGTGAAAAGAAAGGCACCGGTCGGCCCCCCTGATTCAGTGTGGCCGCGATTGCGCAATTTGACACATCCGTCTCCACCACGAAAGGGACTGCCTTATCAATGGAGGTCACAACCGCGCCAGCTATGTCATCCTTCAGTTGTTGAAAAGATGTCTGTGCAGCCAAGGTCAACGGAAATGTTTTGCACGCGACGAGAGGTTGTATCTTCTCTGAGAACCTTGGGACCCATAGTGAGTAATGTGAAAATAGTCCCATTGCTCGCTTTAAAGTCTCTCGATTGACGTGAGGGGCTAGGTCGAGTAAAGGTTGAAGGCACGCCGAATTGGGTCGTATCTCCACAGCGGACACTGTATAGCCTAAAAGAACTATCGTTCTCACAGAGTAGCTACACTTGGCTTCGTTGAAGGTCATCCGGTATTTACGAGCCACTTCCAAGAAGCACCGCACATTAGCATCATGGTCCTTCTGGTTCCATCCGCACACAGTCACATTATTAACGTACACGAATACATCTTTCAATTGCTCTTTTGAAAGGATATTCTCCATTGCCCTTTGAAAGCATGAACTCCATTCATAACGCCGAAAGGAATTCTATGAAATTGGTACAACCGCTGGCTAAACTTGAAGGGCATGTAGGGCTGGTTGGCTTCCCGTATCGGAATCTGATGATAGGCACTACAAAGGCCCAGCGTACTGAAAACTCGATATTTAGACCATATCATCCATTCTAGGGAGTGGGTAGGCATCGAGTTGTGTGAAACGGTTAATTGTTTGTGAGTCGTCAATGACCATGGGTTTGTGATGATTAGCGTTATTCACGACGAGCACTTGAGCCCACCAAGGCGAGCAACTAGATTCGATGATTCCCTCGAGCAAAAGATGTTTAGTCTCGTTGGCGATAAAATGGACATTGGGCTGAGAATACCGCCTAGATTTCACGGTGACAGGGTGGCAATTAGATGTTAAACTAGGAAACAGCAGGGGAGGTTCGAAAGCTATCTCCGCTAAGCCGCATACCGAGCCCGGCATGGAACCTATAGAGAGTGTATGCGCGCCGCCGAACTGCATCTCTAGGCGTTTATTCCGGTTTCAAGAAATCATGCTCGAGTAGCACATCCAAGCAAAGGTTCTGAAACACCATTAACTTCACATCTGAGTAAGTAACATCATTGGCAATCAGCTTAACCACACAGAAACTGTGTCATCGCTGCCACAAGGCCCTCAAGGCCATGTATACGTGCTGTGTCGCAGCAACAGTGGGCCACCCATGGTGCTTGATGAAACGCTGGCTGATGAAGCTTCGATCGCTTCCAGTATCGATCAGCGCTTCCACTGCTTCGCCGTTGAATTCCACCGAAACCACAGCGTGCGGAAGGCCGTGCGGAGCTCTCCGCGACCCAGAAGATATGCGTGCTCCAGCGAGCGTCATCCGTCTAGCTTTGGTGGACCGACAGACCAAGGCGTAGTGACCTTTTTCCCACAATTGTGGCACGTCGTCTCCCGAGCAGGGCATAACGAGCAGGGGTGGCGGTGATTTCCGCAGAAGTAGCATTTGGCAGGTGCCCCAGCAGGGGTCACCATGGCGACAGAGCTTGGCTCTCTCTCCTCATCGTCCGAGCCCTCTCCACAGGATCCCTGGCTCGCGATACCCCACATGGGTGCTCGCTCACTGGCAGATTCTGACTCCCCGTGATTATCGGCATAGGCCGTAGCACCCGCAGTTATGAATGGACGGCTGTAAGTTTCAGATCTGACTTGAGCCGTCTGGAGGACTCGGGCTTGGTCAAAAGCCTTTTTGAAGTCCAACCTTTCGCTCTCGAGAAGACGCTGTCGAATCGTGGGAGACTGGAGCCCAGTTATGAAAGCATCACGCACTGAATCCTCAGTGCACTCTACACCCATGCGATCTGGTATGGCACAGTCTTTGCCACGCTGCCGTAAGATCTGGGCATATTGCTCCAGCGACTCCATAGTCTCCTGTCTGTGCGTCATCAGAAGATGCCGCACATATACAGTGCTGCACAGTTTAACATAAAGAGCCGTCAAGGTTGCTACGGCCTCCGCATAGGTCGTGCAACGGGAAACATATTCATAAATGGTATGGGACACGTTCCAAGACAAAACGTTCAGTCGCTGAGCGTCTGTAATCTCCGGGACTAAGTCTGTGTGTAGAGCCATAAGGAGTGAAGCCAGTGGGTCAGCTGGCCCACAGCATCGCCCGCGTTGGGGTCTCCGGAGAAGCTCACAACCTGATGAGCTTTTCCATGGTCCTTGAACGTCTCAGAATCGATTTGAATAAATTGTATTGAAAAAGCTTCCAGACCTCACTTCAGTATACGAGGCTTTATTCAAATCGATCTTTAGCATCCTACACGATAGGATCATCAGTCCTACAAATCTAATAAAGCATTATAAAGCAAAGTCAAGCAGTTTAAACATTATCCATGAATCCCAGTCACTTCTTACCAATATTATCCAGCGCTCATCTCAGCATAAATCAATCAGCAGCTAAAAGAATGACCCCTTCTCTGACTGAGCACTCATCCCTAAATAGGCATCCAACATGCCACACGCCTACGAAGGCACTTTTTCTGCTCCCTCTTCTTCTTCTTCTTCTTCTTCTGCATTTTCACTACAGAAGTCAATAATTAGACGTATTGGCCGATGTATATTCCAGGTTTCAGCTAGTTTCAATGCATACCCTTTGAGCCAACACATTTTGGGTGGACGGACAGACAGACTGACAGACACCAACGTGGATTTGAGGGTTTTCTTAATAAAACTCAAGAATGTGGAAACGGACGTTGTTGAAATTGGGAACATATTACCTCGACATACAAAGCATTTACTTCAAAAATTTGCAGCCAATTTCGTCAAGGAGAAGCGGAGAAACAAATTTTCAGTCCCCATGTTAAAGTTGCATCCAGAGAAACGCTCCCATATAAAGGAAGGGGTGCTTTGCACCTCCCTTGATTTTGAATCATTATCGCTTGATCCAAAAACAATTTTGATTAAATTTGGTCACAAGCTTCATATGTCTAACGAAGGAGTATTGACCGCATCAAGATATGCGCTCATTTAGGGGATCTACGGGTGAGAATGGGTGTGGTCCCCCCAAAATAGGTATTTGCTCTCTTCTCCGAAACTACACACACGATTTTGATGTGACTTGGCCACAACTTTCATCATCCACCACGATGCACCAAAGTTTGTTCATGGCATTAAAAAAAATCAGGATCTAAGGGGTGTAAAGGACCTAAGGGGTCTAAAGGGCCTGAAGGGGTTAAAGGGGTGTAAAGGTTCAAAAGGGGTCGAAAGGGTTTATGGGGTCTAAGGAGTATAAAGGGTCAAAAGGTGTCTAAGGGGTTTACAGGGTCTAAAGGGTGCAAAGGGTCGAAGGGGTCTAAGGGGTGTAAATGGTCCAAAGGTTGTAAAGGTGTAAGGCTATAGTAAAGAAATTACCTCAGGTTAGTAATTAAATTAACTTGCGAGTAAGTTAATTGTAAGCGAGTAAGTTAAATAATAATTAAATTAACACGGCAATAACGGGCCAAATGACCTCCTAATTATGGGTTTAAACCCCTATTCAGGTGTATCATGGTTAAAATCTGATCGTAGAAAGTTTTGGTTTCATTAACCTTGGGAGCTCAAAGCAGTGATTAACCTTGGGAGTTTACAAGGTCACAAACAAACAGAAAAACAACAACTCACCTTGTTGTGATGTGATTGTTGGAGGTTTACTCTTGGCATCACATTGGTCCTTTTTGCTACAAATTTTCTTTTCAGCCTTGAGAGTGATGTTGTTAGATGAGCAGTAATGAATGAATGAATGATCGTTTTAAGGCCATTTCCCCACTAGAGCGGGGGTTAGCCTTGCGGGTTCCATGGCAATCATGGTTCCCTGTTTGAGACAATGTTTTTTATGGCCGGATGCCTTTCCTGACGCCATAGATGAGCAGTAAGATTACATTTAAAACGATGTATAGGTCGTCTTTGTACTATTTTCGGTTTTTGAATAATTAGTGCATTTCAGAGGTCATGTGACTCCTTCTTTGCCGAACTTACTGATCATGGTAACGTCTTAATTAACAGTTGTTTTTCACATCTGATAATCTATCTATAATTCCAGTAATCTCTGTGTGTTTGTTTGTACGTTTGTACGTTTGTTTGTCTGTGACCGCTGTTTCTCGACAACCACGGGTCCGATATACTTTAAACTTGCCAGGTATATTGCTGGGGACCCGAGGATGTGCTTTTTCAAGGTTTCATATTAATCGGACAATTACTTACCGAGCTATGTCCAAAAAACGATTCAACCAATCAGAGAGCAGCGAGCTATCGCGTGTGCCGAACGTGGCGGACACACTCTGCCTCGGATGGCACATTTGAGAGCGTATTCATTTATTTCACGTTTGCAAACTATGTTGGCGCTATGTTGGCGTTAAACTATGTTTTAAAACTAATAAAAACCCCGGGGGGATTGTCACTGTACTCGCAAGCCGTTCGCCGTTCGCTTTGGCGTTGCGAATGGACCAAAACATTTCATGCACCAAACCATTTCATGTAAAGCGTTCGCCGTTCGCTTTGGCGTTGCGAATGAACCAAAACATTTCATGAACCAAACCATTTCATGTAAATAGAGGGGGGGATATAATTTTAGATATAGATATAGTACGGGCATGCCCTAGTATATTTGATGATAGGAGCTGACCATCTCACTAATTATATCGGTATTCGGTTTAAAATCCCCAAAAATTGGGCTTTTTATAAAACTTTGCATATGTGGATCGACCCTTCGAGATCATGGGAACAGGTAGCGGCTCGGGTGTTTACAAGTTATGAATTTTTAAAGTAACTGTTTTAAAACCACTATTTAGGTGCATGGTGGTAAAATATGTTACCAATGAAGCTTTGCAGCGATTAACCTTGGGAGCTCAGAGCAGTAGGTTCCTGGAAAATCCATGAATAGCGAAATCCACAAACAGTGGGGCATTGTTTCAATGGAAGAAGAGGGAATAGGTTCCCGAGTCGTGAAAATCCACGAATAGAGAGGAACAAACCGCGAATGGCAAGGCAAAATCTGTGAATGGTGAGGCTTTAGACTATTGGTCAACATCCCGAGAATGTCGACGATAATCCACAAAGGTCGATGAAAGTCCCAGAAATGGCGAGTCAAAACCCGCGAATGTCGATGAAAACCCGCGAGGTCGAAAAAAAACCCGTGAATGTATGCCGCGACATTGTTTCAATGGGGGGAAAGGGGGTATGTTATGGGTTCCCGGCGATTCCTGATTCATAGAGGAAAAGTTTTAAACTCCCCCTCCTCAAATAGAGAAGTCAAACTACAGCTAGGGCTGGATGACTTCGTCCTGTAACTGCTGATGTGTTTGAGTATCCGTGTAATACCTGATGTCATTAAATGATTTTCTCCCTCTTTGAAGGAAATATGTACTTCATGTAAACCACGATTAAATGGAGAATTAAAGTATCAATTCTTCCACACCGCGAAGCTCGTTTATAGTGCGGCTAAAATTCGTGCCGCGAAAGCCATGAAAACGCAAATCACACAGCAGTGAATGTACGATACTGTACTATACTGTACTGTATAAGCAGGTCATGCTCGCGGCTTGTATAATATGTTTTTTTGCGTACGTTCATCCAGCTGCTTTATGCATGGCTGGTGAAAGATGGTTTTTATAAATGTGTCAAGCTAACGGCTCATGACATTTTTTTGCGCTCCTGAAAAAACCGTGAATTCGCGGAACATGGACGCGAATAGGGGGGGAAAAGCGCGATTTAGCGGAACACAGCCGTGAATATAAAAATAACCGAGAATTTGTGGGCACTTTTCCGTGAATAGAGAAACAGGTTACATTTTATCAACCGCGAATATGTGGATTCCGCGAATAGCAGAACTGCGAATAGCGGGGTCCGACTGTATATGTGTGTGTATATGTATATGTATAAAGTGCCTATAGAAAGTCTACACCCCCTTTTCAAATTTTTCAATGTTTGTTGCCTTATAGCCTGGAATTAAAATGCATTAAATCAGACTTTTTCCACCTTTATTTCAACATCGTAACCCATAACTTCCAAGTGAAAAACAAATTCTACAAATTTCAGAAAATTATTTTAAAATACAAAACGAGACTATTGTTATTAATTTTGGGGTAGGGGCATACATAGATTTAGGTAGATCTGCATAGATCGGTGCTCCAATGATCGTGGGTAGCAAGAACCATCTCGATGTAAATAAGTAGAGGACCTGTCTAGCCCGGATGTCGGATAAGTTGGATATGTGTCCCCACCATGAGGGGGTGGGGCATGTTAAGTAGTTGTAGGGATTATGCTAATTCTCCGGTGTGTCGTTCCCTCTGTGATCTACCCATTGTCCCATATGGCAACGCACATAGACACTAGCTAAGAATCCATCCCCATTAGCGCACACATTAATTAATTTCCCCCTTATTATAAAACTCACCGAAAGCCAGTTCGGGGCACCGCCGATGCAGTTACAGCCAGCCACATCACCAGCTGGCATCGCAACACTCATTGCTCAGGCAGGCTGAGGCCACACCCACCTTGCGAAGGGGTGGTCGAGGAAGGGCAGGTGACGTCAGAGGACAAGCCACACCACAAACCACAAGCCAACATTTTCCCCTTCTCCTTCTGGATCCCATAGCGAGCGGTCGCATTTTGGCTCTGTCAGCATCGACGTCACCTTTTGTTATCTCAGTTTTTTGACTGCCCTCTTGAGCTTGGACCTTCGGCTTGCCCTGGACTCTTCCTCGTGCGACGCTCTTCCCTCCTCCTCTTGCGACCTTCCTGACGCTGTCCTCTGTCCTCGGCTCGTGTCCCTCGTTCCGGACCTCGCGAGAAAACGAGATCAAGACAGCGGGCTCCAGGCAATGATCAGAGACGCCACCGGGAGACGTGCCGAGTTTTTGCAGATGGAGAGTGGCAGTTTTGCCAGGCAGGAACGACGCGTGGACGAGCGCTGCTTGCCAAGGAGCGTGGTGAGGCCTCGCTCAGGACTGTACTACAAGGTACAGTCCTTGACTGACTGTACTCCAAGGGATATTCAAGGAGCGTGGTGAGGTGAGGTTGCGCGTGCAACCAAGTGGACTGCGGCCTTCTCCCCGCGCAGCAATGGGGGCCTGCACGATTGCAGACGATGCACTGAGCGATCAGAGCTAAGTGCATGATAAAACACACAACGTTTATTTTTCATATATCCTCCCCATCTGTACGTGTGTGTGTCTGTAATAGGAGCGCTCCAGTTAGAGGGATTATACCGGCGCATTTTATTTTGTATTATCGGCATCCGTGGTAATAAACCTGTTTATTTTTGTACATAATTCGGTTTTCGTTCGTGAGTTTAATTTCCTGCAGGTTGAAGACTGCCTGGCCAGATCGGGTCAGGTAAAAGCTTTCTGCTTCTTCTTCCTCCCTTCCTCCCGCGCATATATAGTGAAATCCGCATTCGATCGTTGCCTCACATTAACGCTCATTTCCATCCGTGATTGCCCGGTCTTCACCGAGGGCAATCAGATGACAATATCTTGGTTGGATAAGTGTCCACCTCCCTGAGTTAATACTTGGAGGATGCACCTATGACAACAATTACAGCTGTCTGTCTATCCTGACAAGTACCCCAGTCCCTGCTGATGAAACATCCCCAGGCATTATGCTGCCAGCACTATGCTTCACAATAAGGATGGTGTTCTTTGGCTGATGTGTTGTGTTGCGTTTGCACTAAACAACATTTTGCATTTAGGCCAAAACGTTTTGTCAGACCACAAAACTTTTTGGCCCATGGCTTCAGAATCTTTGGAGTGTTTTTTTTGCATCCCTCAAATGGGACTTAAGGTGGGCTTTTTTGAGTAATGGTTTCCTTCTTGTCACCCTACGGTGCAAACCAGACTTATGGAATGCTTGGGATATTGTTGTCACATGCATACCCTGACCAGTCATTGCCATAAAGGCCTGTAGCTCTTTCTAAGTTGGCATTGGCCTCTTGGTGACTTCTCTGATCAGTATCCTCCTTGCTTGGTCAACCAGTTTTGGAGGATGGCTTGATCTACGCAGGGTCTTGGTGGTACCATACGCCTTCCACTTCTTAATGATCGTCTTGACTGTACTCCAAGGGATATTCAAGGCATTTGAAATAGTTTTTATACCCATCCTCTGATCTGTGCCTTTCCACAACTTTATCCTGGAGATCTTTTGAAAGCTCCTTGGTGCTCATGGTTGAGTGTTTGCTGTGAAATGCACTACCCAGCAGAGGAAACCGACAGGAACAGCTGATTTTATAATGAAATAATCCTGGTCACAACAATTTAACACAGATGGAGGCCATTTAACTTGGTGTGATTTCGAAGGTGATTGGTTCCATCTGAGCTAATTTACATTTGCTATTAGGGGGGAGGAGAAGGGTGGTGGACACTTATCCACCCAATATATTCTAGTTTTGCATCTTTAAATAATTTTCTGAAATTTATAGAATTTGTTTTTTTACTTGGAAGTTGTGGGTTACGATGTCTCAATAGAGGTGGAAAAAGTCTAGTTTAATGCAATTTAATTCCAGGCTATAAGGCAACAAAAGATGAAGATTTTGATGGGGGTGTAGACTTTATATAGGCACTATATATATAGTATATATATATATATATATATATATATATATATATATATATATATATATATATATATATATATAATCAACGACATAACAGCATGACGAGCGCTGTCCCGATCTCCTGTGGACCGAAGTCCTAGACCAAAGCATCACCTCCGGCCCGGAGGCTTCAGCCCGGCCACTCTGTCAACAGACAGAGATTTATTCATTGGTCCCCATTGGCTAAACATCAAGCAGAGCCGCAAATCCAGATTTCGGGCTTATTAACGCTTTTAGGGCCTGCGCAAGGCCTGCCTTTTTTGCTTGTGAAAAAAGGTAAAAAGTCAAACATTTGAACAGCCTTGGACGTGCACCTTAACCCCATGGCCAAGGCACAACGTCAACAAGGCTGTCCCAATAACATTACACATGCGCCTCAACCCCAAGGGGGAAGCACATGGTCATTCAAACGCATGTATCATGCCCCCGAAGGGCCACAATGCATGGTCATACAATTGGGACCACTCCTCTTAATAGGTGTAAGACCCCTTAATCCACCGACAGGGCATTACTCCTGCCAGGTCCGATTTGCATGCAGGTCTACCAGCGCTTTTAGGGCCTGCGCAAGGCCTGCCTTTTTTGCTTGTGAAAAAAGGTAAAAAGTAAAACATTTGAACAGCCTCGGGCGTGCACCTTGACCCCATGGCCAAGGCACAACGTCAACAAGGCTGTCCCCATAACAATACACATGCGCCTCAACCCCAAGAGGGAAGCACATGGTCATTCAAACTCATGCATCATGCCCCCAAAGGGCCACAATGCATGGTCATACAATTGGGACCACTCCTCTTAATAGGAGTAAGACCCCTTGATCCACCGGCAGGGAATTACTCCTGCCAGGTCCGATTTGCATGCAAGCCTGCGAGCCCTGTTTTGGGGCCACAGGAAAGGCCTGCCTTTTTTGCTTGTGAAAAAAGGTAAAAAGTCAAACATTTGAACAGCCTCGGACGTGCACCTTGACCCCATGGTCAAGGCACAACATCAACAAGGCTGTCCCAATAACAATACACATGCGCCTCAACCCCAAAGGGGAAGCGCATGGTCATTCAAACACATGCATCATGCCCCCGAGGGGCCACAATGCATGGTCATTCAATTGGGACCACTCCTCTCAATAGGAGTAAGACCCCTTAATCCACTGACAGGGCATTACTCCTGTCAGGTACGATTTGCGCCCGTTTTAGGGCCCCGGACAGGGCCTGCCTTTTTTACAAGAAAAAAGGTAAAAAGTCAAACATTTGAACAGCCTTGGACGTGCACCTTGACCCCATGGTCAAGGCACATCGTCAACAAGGCTGTCCCCATAACAATACACATGCGCCTCAACCCCGAGGGGGAAGCGCATGGTCATTCAAACGCATGCATCATGCCCCCCAAAGGGCCACAATGCATGGTCATACAATTGAAACCACTCCTCTTATTAGGAGTGAGACCCCTTAATCCACCGGCAGGGCATTACTCCTGCCAGGTCCGATTTGCATGCAGTTTTACGCGTCCGTTTTAGGGCCCCGGACAGGGCCTGCCTTTTTTACAAGAAAAAAGGTAAAAATTCAAACATTTGAACAGCCTTGGACATGCACCTTGACCCCATGGTCAAGGCACATCGTCAACAAGGCTGTCCCCATAACAATACACATGCGCCTCAACCCCGAGGGGGAAACGCATGGTCATTCAAACGCATGCATCATGCCCCCCAAAGGGCCACAATGCATGGTCATACAGTTGGGACCACTCCTCTTAATAGGAGTGAGACCCCTTAATCCACCGGCAGGGAATTACTCCTGCCAGGTCCGATTTGCATGCAGGCTTGATTGTTCGTTCGTTTAGGGCCCGAACAGAAGGCCTGCCTTTTTTGCAGTGAAAAAAGGTAAAAACTCAAACATTTGAACAGCCTTGGACGTGCACCTTGACCCCATGGTCAAGGCACATCGTCAACAAGGCTGTCCCCATTACAATACACATGCGCCTCAACCCCGAGGGGGAAGCGCATGGTCATTCAAAACACATGCATCATGCCCCCGGAGGGCCACAATGCATGGTCATACCGGTGGGACCACTCCTCTTAATAGGAGTGAGACCCCTTAATCCACTGGCAGGGAATTACTCCTGCCAGGTCAGATTTCCGTGCAGTACTTGCTCAAGCGTTTAGGGCCCGCCCGGAAGGCCTGCCTTTTTTACAAGAAAAAAGGTAAAAATTCAAACATTTGAACAGCCTTGGACGTGCACCTTGACCCCATGGTCAAGGCACATCGTCAACAAGGCTGTCCCCATTACAATACACATGCGCCTCAACCCCGAGGGGGAAACGCATGGTCATTCAAAACGCATGCATCATGCCCCCAGAGGGCCACAATGCATGGTCATACCGGTGGGACCACTCCTCTTAATAGGAGTGAGACCCCTTAATCCACTGGCAGGGAATTACTCCTGCCAGGTCAGATTTCCATGCAGTACTTGCTCAACCTGTATTGGGGGCCACAGGGAAGCCCTGCCTTTTTTACAAGAAAAAAGGTAAAAAGTCAAACATTTGAACAGCCTTGGACGTGCACCTTGACCCCATGGTCAAGGCACAACGTCAACAAGGCTGTCCCCATAACAATACACATGCGCCTCAACCCCGAGGGGGAAACGCATGGTCATTCAAACGCATGCATCATGCCCCCCAAAGGGCCACAATGCATGGTCATACAATTGGGACCACTCCTCTTAATAGGAGTAAGACCCCTTGATCCACCGGCAGGGAATTACTCCTGCCAGGTCCGATTTGCATGCAAGCCTGCGAGCCCTGTTTTGGGGCCACAGGAAAGGCCTGCCTTTTTTGCTTGTGAAAAAAGGTAAAAAGTCAAACATTTGAACAGCCTCGGACGTGCACCTTGACCCCATGGTCAAGGCACAACATCAACAAGGCTGTCCCAATAACAATACACATGCGCCTCAACCCCAAAGGGGAAGCGCATGGTCATTCAAACACATGCATCATGCCCCCGAGGGGCCACAATGCATGGTCATTCAATTGGGACCACTCCTCTCAATAGGAGTAAGACCCCTTAATCCACTGACAGGGCATTACTCCTGTCAGGTACGATTTGCGCCCGTTTTAGGGCCCCGGACAGGGCCTGCCTTTTTTACAAGAAAAAAGGTAAAAAGTCAAACATTTGAACAGCCTTGGACGTGCACCTTGACCCCATGGTCAAGGCACATCGTCAACAAGGCTGTCCCCATAACAATACACATGCGCCTCAACCCCGAGGGGGAAGCGCATGGTCATTCAAACGCATGCATCATGCCCCCCAAAGGGCCACAATGCATGGTCATACAATTGGGACCACTCCTCTTATTAGGAGTGAGACCCCTTAATCCACCGGCAGGGCATTACTCCTGCCAGGTCCGATTTGCATGCAGTTTTACGCGTCCGTTTTAGGGCCCCGGACAGGGCCTGCCTTTTTTACAAGAAAAAAGGTAAAAATTCAAACATTTGAACAGCCTTGGACATGCACCTTGACCCCATGGTCAAGGCACATCGTCAACAAGGCTGTCCCCATAACAATACACATGCGCCTCAACCCCGAGGGGGAAACGCATGGTCATTCAAACGCATGCATCATGCCCCCCAAAGGGCCACAATGCATGGTCATACAGTTGGGACCACTCCTCTTAATAGGAGTGAGACCCCTTAATCCACCGGCAGGGAATTACTCCTGCCAGGTCCGATTTGCATGCAGGCTTGATTGTTCGTTCGTTTAGGGCCCGAACAGAAGGCCTGCCTTTTTTGCAGTGAAAAAAGGTAAAAACTCAAACATTTGAACAGCCTTGGACGTGCACCTTGACCCCATGGTCAAGGCACATCGTCAACAAGGCTGTCCCCATTACAATACACATGCGCCTCAACCCCGAGGGGGAAGCGCATGGTCATTCAAAACACATGCATCATGCCCCCGGAGGGCCACAATGCATGGTCATACCGGTGGGACCACTCCTCTTAATAGGAGTGAGACCCCTTAATCCACTGGCAGGGAATTACTCCTGCCAGGTCAGATTTCCGTGCAGTACTTGCTCAAGCGTTTAGGGCCCGCCCGGAAGGCCTGCCTTTTTTACAAGAAAAAAGGTAAAAATTCAAACATTTGAACAGCCTTGGACGTGCACCTTGACCCCATGGTCAAGGCACATCGTCAACAAGGCTGTCCCCATTACAATACACATGCGCCTCAACCCCGAGGGGGAAACGCATGGTCATTCAAAACGCATGCATCATGCCCCCAGAGGGCCACAATGCATGGTCATACCGGTGGGACCACTCCTCTTAATAGGAGTGAGACCCCTTAATCCACTGGCAGGGAATTACTCCTGCCAGGTCAGATTTCCATGCAGTACTTGCTCAACCTGTATTGGGGGCCACAGGGAAGCCCTGCCTTTTTTACAAGAAAAAAGGTAAAAAGTCAAACATTTGAACAGCCTTGGACGTGCACCTTGACCCCATGGTCAAGGCACAACGTCAACAAGGCTGTCCCCATAACAATACACATGCGCCTCAACCCCGAGGGGGAAACGCATGGTCATTCAAACGCATGCATCATGCCCCCCAAAGGGCCACAATGCATGGTCATACAGTTGGGACCACTCCTCTTAATAGGAGTGAGACCCCTTAATCCACCGGCAGGGAATTACTCCTGCCAGGTCCGATTTGCATGCAGTTTTATTTACCTGTATTGGGGGCCACAGGGAAGCCCTGCCTTTTTTACAAAGAAAAAAGGTAAAAATTCAAACATTTGAACAGCCTTGGACGTGCACCTTGACCCCATGGTCAAGGCACATCGTCAACAAGGCTGTCCCCATAACTATACACATGCGCCTCAACCCCGAGGGGGAAGCGCATGGTCATTCAAACGCATGCATCATGCCCCCGAAGGGCCACAATGCATGGTCATACAGGTGGGACCACTCCTCTTAATAGGAGTGAGACCCCTTAATCCACCGGCAGGGCATTACTCCTGCCAGGTCCGATTTGCATGCAGTTCTATCGTTTAGGGCCTGACCGAAGGCCTGCCTTTTTTACAAGAAAAAAGGTAAAAATTCAAACATTTGAACAGCCTCGGACGTGCACCTTGACCCCATGGTCAAGGCACAGCGTCAACAAGGCTGTCCCCAAAACAATACACATGCGCCTCAACCCCGAGGGGGAAACGCATGGTCATTCAAAACGCATGCATCATGCCCCCAGAGGGCCACAATGCATGGTCATACTTGTGGGACCACTCCTCTTAATAGGAGTGAGACCCCTTAATCCACTGGCAGGGAATTACTCCTGCCAGGTCAGATTTCCATGCAGTACTTGTTCTGTATTGGGGGCCACAGGGAAGCCCTGCCTTTTTTACAAGAAAAAAGGTAAAAAGTCAAACATTTGAACAGCCTTGGACGTGCACCTTGACCCCATGGTCAAGGCACATCGTCAACAAGGCTGTCCCCATAACAATACACATGCGCCTCAACCCCGAGGGGGAAACGCATGGTCATTCAAACGCATGCATCATGCCCCCGGAGGGCCACAATGCATGGTCATACAGGTGGGACCACTCCTCTTAATAGGAGTGAGACCCCTTAATCCACCGGCAGGGAATTACTCCTGCCAGGTCCGATTTCCATGCAGTTTTTCGCGTCCGTTTTAGGGCCCCGGACAGGGCCTGCCTTTTTTACAAAGAAAAAAGGTAAAAAGTCAAACATTTGAACAGCCTTGGACGTGCACCTTGACCCCATGGTCAAGGCACATCGTCAACAAGGCTGTCCCCAAAACAATACACATGCGCCTCAACCCCGAGGGGGAAGCACATGGTCATTCAAACGCATGCATCATGCCCCCGAAGGGCCACAATGCATGGTCATACAGGTGGGACCACTCCTCTTAATAGGAGTGAGACCCCTTAATCCACCGGCAGGGCATTACTCCTGCCAGGTCCGATTTCCATGCAGTACTTGCGCATTTAGGGCCCGCACAGAAGGCCTGCCTTTTTTGCAGTGAAAAAAGGTAAAAACTCAAACATTTGAACAGCCTTGGACGTGCACCTTGACCCCATGGTCAAGGCACATCGTCAACAAGGCTGTCCCCAAAACAATACACATGCGCCTCAACCCCGAGGGGGAAGCACATGGTCATTCAAACGCATGCATCATGCCCCCGAAGGGCCACAATGCATGGTCATACAGGTGGGACCACTCCTCTTAATAGGAGTGAGACCCCTTAATCCACTGGCAGGGAATTACTCCTGCCAGGTCCGATTTCCATGCAGTACTTGCGCACATTTAGGGCCCGCGCGAAGGCCTGCCTTTTTTGCAGTGAAAAAAGGTAAAAACTCAAACATTTGAACAGCCTTGGACGTGCACCTTGACCCCATGGTCAAGGCACATCGTCAACAAGGCTGTCCCCAAAACAATACACATGCGCCTCAACCCCGAGGGGGAAGCACATGGTCATTCAAACGCATGCATCATGCCCCCGAAGGGCCACAATGCATGGTCATACAGGTGGGACCACTCCTCTTAATAGGAGTGAGACCCCTTAATCCACCGGCAGGGCATTACTCCTGCCAGGTCCGATTTGCATGCAGTTTTTGCCAATAACTGGTTTAGGGCCGCAGTCAGGGCCTGCCTTTTTTACGTGTGAAAAAAGGTAAAAAGTCCAAACATTTGAACAGCCTCGGACGTGCACCTTGACCCCATGGCCAAGCCACAACGTCAACAAGGCTGTCCCCATAACAATACACATGCGCCTCAACCCCGAGGGGGAAGCACATGGTCATTCAAACGCATGCATCATGCCCCCGAAGGGCCACAATGCATGGTCATACAGGTGGGACCACTCCTCTTAATAGGAGTGAGACCCCTTAATCCACCAGCAGGGCATTACTCCTGCCAGGTCCGATTTGCATGCAGTTTTTGCCAACTGGTTTAGGGCCACAGTCAGGGCCTGCCTTTTTTACGTGTGAAAAAAGGTAAAAATTCAAACATTTGAACAGCCTTGGACGTGCACCTTGACCCCATGGTCAAGGCACATCGTCAACAAGGCTGTCCCCAAAACAATACACATGCGCCTCAACCCCGAGGGGGAAGCGCATGGTCATTCAAACGCATGCATCATGCCCCCCAAAGGGCCACAATGCATGGTCATACAGGTGGGACCACTCCTCTTAATAGGAGTGAGACCCCTTAATCCACCGGCAGGGAATTACTCCTGCCAGGTCCGATTTCCATGCAGTTTTTGCCAACGTGTGTTTAGGGCCCACACGGAAGGCCTGCCTTTTTTACGATGAAAAAAGGTAAAAAGCCAAACATTTGAACAGCCTCGGACGTGCACCTTGACCCCATGGTCAAGGCACAACGTCAACAAGGCTGTCCCCATAACAATACACATGCGCCTCAACCCCGAGGGGGAAGCACATGGTCATTCAAACACATGCATCATGCCCCCGAAGGGCCACAATGCATGGTCATACAGTTGGGACCACTCCTCTTAATAGGAGTGAGACCCCTTAATCCACCGGCAGGGCATTACTCCTGCCAGGTCCGATTTGCATGCAGGTCTACCAGCGCTTTTAGGGCCTGCGCAAGGCCTGCCTTTTTTGCTTGTGAAAAAAGGTAAAAAGTAAAACATTTGAACAGCCTCGGGCGTGCACCTTGACCCCATGGCCAAGGCACATCGTCAACAAGGCTGTCCCCATAACAATACACATGCGCCTCAACCCCGAGGGGGAAACGCATGGTCATTCAAACGCATGCATCATGCCCCCCAAAGGGCCACAATGCATGGTCATACAGTTGGGACCACTCCTCTTAATAGGAGTGAGACCCCTTAATCCACCGGCAGGGAATTACTCCTGCCAGGTCCGATTTGCATGCAGTACTTATTTACCTGTATTGGGGGCCACAGGGAAGCCCTGCCTTTTTTACTATGAAAAAAGGTAAAAAGTCAAACATTTGAACAGCCTTGGACGTGCACCTTGACCCCATGGTCAAGGCACAACGTCAACAAGGCTGTCCCCATAACAATACACATGCGCCTCAACCCCGAGGGGGAAGCGCATGGTCATTCAAACGCATGCATCATGCCCCCCGAAGGGCCACAATGCATGGTCATACAGTTGGGACCACTCCTCTTAATAGGAGTGAGACCCCTTAATCCACCGGCAGGGTATTACTCCTGCCAGGTCCGATTTGCATGCAGTACTTATTTACCGCCAGAGGGCGGCACACTGCGAAAAATCTAACCAATGAGGACCAAAATCGTCTATTAAGTTGATCAAGGCACCTCCTAGTTTTAATGGTGAGCACCAGCCACGAATTATGTCTCACACGGTAAATACCGCATAACCCGCAAGGAACCAACAGCCTGTGCCACACAGACCATCGTTCCCGCCAGTGCAAACCAAAACCAGGGGTTATGCGGAATTTACCGTGTGAGACATAATTCGTGGCTGGTGCTCACCATTAAAGCTAGGAGGTGCCTTGATCAACTTAATAGACGATTTTGGTCCTCATTGGTTAGATTTTTCGCAGTGTGCCGCCCTCTGGCGGTAAATAAAACTGCATGCAAATCGGACCTGGCAGGAGTAATGCCCTGCCGGTGGATTAAGGGGTCTCACTCCTATTAAGAGGAGTGGTCCCAACTGTATGACCATGCATTGTGGCCCTTTGGGGGGCATGATGCATGCGTTTGAATGACCATGCGTTTCCCCCTCGGGGTTGAGGCGCATGTGTATTGTTATGGGGACAGCCTTGTTGACGATGTGCCTTGACCATGGGGTCAAGGTGCACGTCCAAGGCTGTTCAAATGTTTGACTTTTTACCTTTTTTCTTGTAAAAAAGGCAGGGCTTCCCTGTGGCCCCCAATACAGGTAAATAAGTACTGCATGCAAATCGGACCTGGCAGGAGTAATTCCCTGCCGGTGGATTAAGGGGTCTCACTCCTATTAAGAGGAGTGGTCCCAACTGTATGACCATGCATTGTGGCCCTTTGGGGGGCATGATGCATGCGTTTGAATGACCATGCGTTTCCCCCTCGGGGTTGAGGCGCATGTGTATTGTTATGGGGACAGCCTTGTTGACGATGTGCCTTGACCATGGGGTCAAGGTGCACGTCCAAGGCTGTTCAAATGTTTGACTTTTTACCTTTTTTTCTTGTAAAAAAGGCAGGGCTTCCCTGTGGCCCCCAATACAGACAATCAAGCCTGCATGCAAATCGGACCTGGCAGGAGTAATTCCCTGCCGGTGGATTAAGGGGTCTCACTCCTATTAAGAGGAGTGGTCCCAACTGTATGACCATGCATTGTGGCCCTTTGGGGGGCATGATGCATGCGTTTGAATGACCATGCGTTTCCCCCTCGGGGTTGAGGCGCATGTGTATTGTTATGGGGACAGCCTTGTTGACGATGTGCCTTGACCATGGGGTCAAGGTGCACGTCCAAGGCTGTTCAAATGTTTGACTTTTTACCTTTTTTCTTGTAAAAAAGGCAGGGCTTCCCTGTGGCCCCCAATACAGGTAAATAAGTACTGCATGCAAATCTGACCTGGCAGGAGTAATTCCCTGCCGGTGGATTAAGGGGTCTCACTCCTATTAAGAGGAGTGGTCCCACCTGTATGACCATGCATTGTGGCCCTCCGGGGGCATGATGCATGCGTTTGAATGACCATGCGTTTCCCCCTCGGGGTTGAGGCGCATGTGTATTGTTATGGGGACAGCCTTGTTGACGATGTGCCTTGACCATGGGGTCAAGGTGCACGTCCAAGGCTGTTCAAATGTTTGACTTTTTACCTTTTTTCTTGTAAAAAAGGCAGGGCTTCCCTGTGGCCCCCAATACAGACGCGAAAAACTGCATGGAAATCGGACCTGGCAGGAGTAATTCCCTGCCGGTGGATTAAGGGGTCTCACTCCTATTAAGAGGAGTGGTCCCACCTGTATGACCATGCATTGTGGCCCTCTGGGGGCATGATGCATGCGTTTTGAATGACCATGCGTTTCCCCCTCGGGGTTGAGGCGCATGTGTATTGTAATGGGGACAGCCTTGTTGACGATGTGCCTTGACCATGGGGTCAAGGTGCACGTCCAAGGCTGTTCAAATGTTTGACTTTTTACCTTTTTTCATGTAAAAAAGGCAGGCCTTCCGGGCGGGCCCTAAACGCTTGAACAAGTACTGCATGGAAATCTGACCTGGCAGGAGTAATTCCCTGCCAGTGGATTAAGGGGTCTCACTCCTATTAAGAGGAGTGGTCCCACCAGTATGACCATGCATTGTGGCCCTCTGGGGGCATGATGCATGCGTTTTGAATGACCATGCGTTTCCCCCTCGGGGTTGAGGCGCATGTGTATTGTAATGGGGACAGCCTTGTTGACGATGTGCCTTGACCATGGGGTCAAGGTGCACGTCCAAGGCTGTTCAAATGTTTGACTTTTTACCTTTTTTCATGTAAAAAAGGCAGGCCTTCCGGGCGGGCCCTAAACGCTTGGCAAAAACTGCATGCAAATCGGACCTGGCAGGAGTAATGCCCTGCCGGTGGATTAAGGGGTCTCACTCCTATTAAGAGGAGTGGTCCCACCTGTATGACCATGCATTGTGGCCCTTCGGGGGCATGATGCATGCGTTTGAATGACCATGTGCTTCCCCCTCGGGGTTGAGGCGCATGTGTATTGTTTTGGGGACAGCCTTGTTGACGATGTGCCTTGGCCATGGGGTCAAGGTGCACGTCCGAGGCTGTTCAAATGTTTGGACTTTTTACCTTTTTTCACACGTAAAAAAGGCAGGCCCTGACTGCGGCCCTAAACCAGTTGGCAAAAACTGCATGGAAATCGGACCTGGCAGGAGTAATTCCCTGCCGGTGGATTAAGGGGTCTCACTCCTATTAAGAGGAGTGGTCCCACCTGTATGACCATGCATTGTGGCCCTTTGGGGGGCATGATGCATGCGTTTGAATGACCATGCGCTTCCCCCTCGGGGTTGAGGCGCATGTGTATTGTTTTGGGGACAGCCTTGTTGACGATGTGCCTTGACCATGGGGTCAAGGTGCACGTCCAAGGCTGTTCAAATGTTTGAATTTTTACCTTTTTTCACACGTAAAAAAGGCAGGCCCTGACTGTGGCCCTAAACCAGTTGGCAAAAACTGCATGGAAATCGGACCTGGCAGGAGTAATTCCCTGCCGGTGGATTAAGGGGTCTCACTCCTATTAAGAGGAGTGGTCCCACCTGTATGACCATGCATTGTGGCCCTTTGGGGGGCATGATGCATGCGTTTGAATGACCATGCGCTTCCCCCTCGGGGTTGAGGCGCATGTGTATTGTTTTGGGGACAGCCTTGTTGACGATGTGCCTTGACCATGGGGTCAAGGTGCACGTCCAAGGCTGTTCAAATGTTTGACTTTTTACCTTTTTTCTTGTAAAAAAGGCAGGGCTTCCCTGTGGCCCCCAATACAGGTGAAAAAAACTGCATGCAAAT